>NW_015150658.1:505776-523999 GCF_000732505.1 Cyprinodon variegatus
ATTTGTTTTTCTACGCTTGCATTATTGGCAGAGCAGACGCTGAATGCGCACTTTCATGTTATATTTTAAAAAATAGGCACCCATTTAAAACAGACGAGATATCAGTCTGATCCTTATCTTGATGTCAAGCCAACATGAACAGGTTTGCTTAAACAAGAAAGAACCTGCTTATGACATAACTAACTATATCTGCTGCTTGACTGCAGAAATAAATGAAGTTGGAAGCTGCTGTCTACAGTTTTTACAGACACTAGGAAAAAAACGTTTATTAAAACAATTTTTACTATTTGACTGACCTCTTATTAGAGGAGAAAAAGATTGTTTTTGAGGCTTAAATGATTCCCTAAAGTTTCAGATTCAAATAAAAAAAGGCACCTTCTGTCATGGCTGTCTGACCATGACCCTGTAGAAAATCTCTGAGTGGTGCTAAAAGATCATAGGAGAAAACTCCAGATTCTGAATAATTTGGACAAACTCAACACCATTGATTTTATTCAGCGCCATAATTTCTCAACATTGGGAGAGTTTCCACTGAGGAAATGTAATTCTGCTAAAAGAAGGATTTTTTTTATAATGTTGCAGTGAGAGGACATTTTTAGGCTTTTCTCATTTCTTTAGATTAAAATCACCTTGTCTATAGCTTTCCTCACCTCTTTCTCATCTCTCATGCCATCTATGAGCTCCATCACCTTGATGAAGTGATGGCAGCGGAGGGAATGATCAACCGCATGGAAAGGAAGGGGTCTGTGCTGCCAGTGTCTCCATTCCCACAGAGACAGCTCCCTGGAAGGTGGTTTGTCCCTTGAATTATCCTCCTTTCAAAAAACAAACCGGTACAAACAAATCTGAGACATTTTTCATCCAATTTCCAAACTTTGCATAATTACACACATCTGGACAAAAAAAGATTATGCGTAACGTTTGTCAGACAGAAAAGAATTTAATGAAACCTGAGGCGTTGAGTCGTTGGGAATGGACATAAAGTGGGACGGCTTTAGAGTTGGATGAGGCTCATCTTCTGTCAGCTTCATGGTGGACGCCCACAGAGAATATTCTGTTCCGCTCAGAAAGCCATCTGATTTTGGGCTAATCTGTTGAACTGCCGTGAGATGCACACATACCAAGACCCACAACAATCTTATTAGGGAGTGTCTAAGTCTAATATCTAGGTGAAATGTTCTGCTGTCATGTCACTCACTCAGGTTATGAGGGTGAATGAGTGAAGCCCGGCCCTCAGAGTGGGACCGCCGGCCTCTTATGGACCTCCTGCTGCCCTCTCGGTGGTCAAACTGACCACAGGTGATGTGCATCTTATGCAGTTTAGGGTTCACCCCCTCAGGCAACATGCGGGGACTGTTGGGATACATGCGGAAGCCATTTTTGTTGCTGGTGATGGACTTGTACACACTGCGTTTGTTGCTCTGACTTTGATTGTAGGTCTGTGGAAAACAAAGGCCTATATTTCCCCATAGCTGATGCAGCAATGACTTGCAAATGAAAGAAGGCAGTCAGAGAAAAGCACGTACCCTCTCCTCCCTTCCCTCTGTGAGGATGATGACAATGCGCCCCCGTCGCTTGCGTCCAGTACGTCCCATTCGCTGAACGAGGCGGATGGGGTTCTTCTGTGCATCGAAGCAGACGATGAGGTCCACCTCCCCTATATCCAGCCCTTCTTCTCCCACACAGGTTGAGACCAGGGTGTTAAACCCACCCTGTCGGAACCTGTGGACCACCTGTAACATAATGTAATGGTGATTTAATGTCTTCTCTCTCTTCTCCCATTAACACCATAGTCTGAATAAGCTGGGTTTTGTGAGCCATCAGAAGGCGGGTTTATTAAAATCAAAAACCTTACTGTTCCATCAGAGTCATCGATTAGATTCTTAATAAATATTTTCCTAACAAAAAACAAGTCATTTTGTCCTGAAAATGTTTTCTGATATATTCTTATAATAAAATAAGGTTTAAAATCCTTTTATTTATATATCAAGATCGTTCTAATACATTCAAACACCTAAAATAAAAACTTCAGTTTTTATTTTAGGTGCCTCTAGCCTCTAACTTCCAGTTAGAGGCTAAATCCACTCATCTAGTAGGTGCACGTCTTAAAAGTTTTATCATTTTCCAGCAAAAACTTCAGTCTTTGCAGTTTTTTTGCATCCAATTCTTATTTTTTCTTCAAAGTTACTGTGGTGTTTCTCTCATTCAAATAGGGTGCAAATTAAATGTTAGGTCCAATACCATTCGTACTTCTGGGAAATTTATTTTACCTTAAACTAAATTTTTTACGATCAATCATAAAGCTGTGCGCTGTAGGAACAGTGTTTCAAAAAACCTCTTACAAAAAAAAAGAGAGAAACGTCTTTACTTGAACTTTAGAAATCAAACCACAGAAATTCTAATCTACATCTTCCTGTGGTGAATAATATGAAGCTTAACTGTACACAAAGCTGTAATAATACTTCACTATATCTGATAAACTACAGAAAAATAGATTCTTTCTGCAGCCATCAACAATATTCAGCTATTATTTCAGTCACTTGCTCTGAGACATAATTTCTTTTTAAGAATGTCATCATAGATGTGCTCTTTTATTTGCATTGACCCTGCTTTCAGGTGAATTACATCCCAAACCAGTTTCAATGCATGCCTTCCACGAACCAGTGGCTATCAGCAAAAAAAAAAAAAACCTCAGCATGATGCAACCACCACTATGGATGCCAGTTGGACGGCATTGTTCTTTGCTTTAAAAGTCTCACATACACTGCTCCAAACACACTTCTTTTCTTTATAGCCAAACTGTTAGTTTGTCTCCTCTGACCATAAATCTCTCTAGAAAGCTTAACTTGTTCAAATGGGAGGCTGCAAAGTGTTGATTTTGGAGTCTGTGCTTCTTTCCCTAAATCTATGTTGATAAACTGGCTTCACTGTGAATAATTCCAGCAGAGTAGTTTGTTTTTTTTGCTGTATTGCTGGTTTGACCGTTCCTGAATTCCATTTGAAAACTTTGGTCAAACCTTAAAACTGGACATATCAACAAAACAATGAATCCAAAAACAGACCTAAACCCTCTAATCAAAATGCATTAAGCAGAATCCATTAAGGAAACCATTGATCCTAAAATAACAGCTTATTTCCCCAAGAAAAGTTGTCAAACATCAAAACAGAATTATGCGGAAAAAAAAATAAATAAAATAAACTAATCAAGCTTTATCTTTTTTAGCTACAATCTTCTAAGTGTATGAATTAATTTGAACCTTAACAATTAATGTTAAACTTGTGTTACAGTAGTAGCCATTCAAAATTTCCCCACTTTCCTTGATGGGCCCTTGGCTGGTCCTTTACAATTCCTTTTTAAACATCAATATTTTTAATAAAATATTCTTTCTGTCATGATTTGTGGACATTAAGATCTAAAGAGAAGCGTCATCTTCTGGTCAGGCCCTGTAATTCAGTGAAAGGGTGGAGTCAGAGTAAAAAAATATCCACGAGGGGGGTCAATCCATGGGCGGTGAGTTGCAGGGAAGTGGGCTGCCATTCAGCTGGCCTTTGACTGGGAAGGGCCATTTAAATAGCTGCTACTGTAATAAGAGAAAAGCCCCCAGATTAAACCTTGTGTACAAAGACGTCTTTATCCAGGAGACATATTGTGAAATAATCCAACCCTAGAAAAGAATCTGTTAAATAAAAGCCTAACAATAACAAGACAGTTATGCCCTTAATGAGCGGAAATGAACCTCTGACCAGCTTTATACATGTCCATAATACCATCCCTTAGATACAGATGCTTTTAAAAAATGTTAGATGTCTTGACCTCCAGTTGTTCCTTTTGAGTGAAGCCTTTGACCCCCTTCCCAGAAGAGGCTTGTCCCATAAACGTCATGACCTTTATCAGCGGAGCATGCTGGTTTAGCATGGTGGCGATCTCCTGGACGCTCTCCCGGAATGAAGAAAAGATCATCACACGTGTGCTCACTCCGTCTGCACCAGAACCAAGAAAGGGAGGTAGAGAAATTAAAGAAAATGTTTTTATTTCTTGAGGAACCATCAGCAGCTCCTTCCATGTACCCGAAATCAAAGTTAGGGTACACTGGAACATCATAATAAAGCTGGACATAAACAACAAGCTTTAGGATTATTCACATAACTTTGTAAGAATCCATTAATGCCTGATTATGTTTCAATTAGAATAAAGGATTTCATTCTAACATCAGATGGCTGCCTTGATGCATTCAGGTTTCCTCTCAAAGCTAAAAACAATCATTGCATTTATGAGTCACGGCTTAGCAGTGCTATATAAAGACATCACCATTTGTGTCTGCGGAGCTCTCAGCCCACACGTTGAAGTGCTGCACCACCACCTCCTCCAGCTTCTCCAGTTTGGGATGACTGTAAATGAATGGTTCATCTGGACCTAGAAAAATACATAACAGAGAAAAAAAAAACTAGTCAAAAATAGAAGCCTGTTTTTTTTTTTCTAAAATATAAGATGAGGAAAGGAGAGCTGTCAACACAGAATATTTTAGTAAGCCATCTGATAAGATCCAGCCACAGCCACATCCCCTCTGCAGAACAATCGGTCACAAATTTGGTCACAAGTCTGTCGGCAGCTCTGCTGCTTTGCAGCAAGAGAATTGTGTTTGTCTCTGTGTTGCCCTGTGATTGACCAGCAACCTGTGCACCCAGCCTTTACCCCATATGCCTGCTGGAGATGGACATCAGCCCCCATAACCCTGGCAGATAAGCAGCAGATGATGGATGGATGAAGAAATAACTTTTTAGGGGGAACATTATGTAATTTAACAATAAAACAATGAAAGTGTATGTGAAAGGGCAAGAAAATCAAGACATTGAATATAAGTTTGAATAAAAAAAAAAAAACTCTGAAAGGTATGCCATGCATTTGCATTTTAACCTCTTTACTTTGCTGCCCCTGAAACAAATCCAGCTGTCTCTGATCTAATCTCAGTAAAAAAACAGCTAGAAAGTGAGGACCCTGAAGGTTTGTTAGAGAACAAACAGCATCTCAAAGTTCCTTACACAGCAGACAGATAAGGGAGATTATTGTGGAGAGGTTTAAAGCAGGGTCATGGTATAAAAACAATAACCTTAAGGTTTGGATGGCTCACAGAGCTTTGTTCACTCTGTCGTCTAATCATGGAGAGCAAAGCACAGCGGCACATCTACTGAGACATGGCAGGACAAGCAGAGCATTAAAAAGAAGCAGCAAAAAGATCCATTATAGAAACAAATGAGTGCTGGAGAGACACAGCTCAGGTGGGAGAATTTGCAGACAGGACAATTCTGTCCTTTATAGTGGAATAGTGAATAAGTCCCCAAGACACGTATGGGACACAGCAAACAAGCAGAAGAAGCTAAACCTAAGAGTAAATTTGGCTAACGAGGAGGAAACAAACATATTTCCACTGTGTATTACATGGAGGTGGCAGCACTATGCTGAGGGACTGTCTTTCTTCAGCAGGGAGTTGGAAACACGGTTAGAGGCAGCGGGCGTGTTAGATGGGGGGTGGAGGTTCACTTTTCAGCAGGAAAATAACAGCTAGAGCTAAAAGGGATTGTTTAGCACAAAATACTCATGTGCTGAAATGGCATAGTGAAAACCCGGACTTCTATTTTAAATCTGAAGACAGTGAAAATAAGTTTGGAAGCTTTCCTTGCACTCTGAGCCTGAGCTCATTTAGAAATAAACCAAAAATTGCTGTCTCCAGATGTGAAAAGATGGATGAGACAAACCCCAAAACGAACTGAAAGCACAGTTGTTTTTTTTTATGTGACCCCATGTGAGCAGGTTTAAGGGGTGTGAAAACCTTGAATCATCTATGAATGATCTATGTGATACAACCTGGTGGCTTCAGGAACATGGTCTCCATCTCATGGTACAGGTCCATGAATGTGGGTGTCCTCTGTAATTCATTCCTTGCTCTGGACATCTCTGAGCAAAAAAGGAAAGCACAAGCTTTACTCATACACATGTTGGCAGAAATCAGGCTGACATGTAGGAGAAAAATGCCTGGAAGTCTTTACTAGAACAGAATCTGGTCTTTAAATGACATTGAAAGAAAAAAACAAAGTATAGAGAAAAGATAACCGACCTCTGGATCCATCCATGATTCCCTGGATGTAAAAGAAAAGTGATCGGAGACCCATCTGCATCAGCAGCTCATAACCGTGGTACAGACTGATGCAAAGGGCAAAGTCGCCCTCCAGTATTCCCTGATGAGATCCCTGAAAAGAGCATGATGCATTGAATCAATGAGGAAGTTTCCCCATAGTACGGTAATTGAATGACTGCAATATGTTAGGATATATCTTAATATATGCAAATGTTTGGGGGGAAAAATTCTTATAATTCAGCAGTAATCTATGCTGCAAATGTAATATTATATGAAAAAAAGGAAAAAATAAATTTCTGAAAAGAAAAATCATTTAATGCTCAGATATTTTATGTTTTTTACACATATTTAATGATGTCCTGATGTCCCATGATGTTTTCTAAGTTAGAGAAATCAATTCTAGATTTATAGATGAAAAAAAAACAAAAACAAGTAGAATACTAATAATGGAGGTAAACAGAACTAAAGACTGATGAGAGCTCATGCCTTGATGTGCGGCGCTGGGTTCTTCCGGAACTGATCCCTGGCAAGAATGAGCTGGTATTTGCTGAGAAGCCGCAGGTCTTTGTGGGCCATCACTCGATTCTGAACCAGACGGGATGTGAACTTTTCTAGAACCTAGCAGGATGCATAAAAAAGGCAATTGTTATAAAATGATGTTTTCTGTTTAAAGAGGAAACACATCAGCCTTATTGAGCAGCACAGCATGCCCTCTGAGACCACATTTGACAGAAAAGTTACCACTACTGCTGCAAAGCAGACTGACTGAAAGGCCTCGGTCTAAATAATACAAACAGATGTGGAACTCTGTGTCCCGTTCACTTGTCCTTGATTTCACCAAATGCGAAAACAGAAAGAAGCATCCATTCAATTTTCAAAGAAGCTTTTCATCCTCGAAACTGCAGATAATGACACACTGGGTCATTATTACCTCAATTCCATCTAGGTGAAATTTCTTCTCTACAAATTGAACAGAAAATAAGACTGCACTGAAAGAAGTAGGTTAGTCACTGATTTCACCCTGTTTGTAAAAGAAAATCTAGTTTTATAACATCTGAAAAGCAATTTTATTTGCTTTGTGGGCCTTTAAAAATTGTGATTTATAAAGGAAGCAAAGGAGCAGGAAACATCCAGCCGAGTTCTATTATTCCCAAAAGAGAACTAAATGTATTTTAGCATTCATTAACCCTGACATACTTTAAATTCACAGCTGCAAAGAAAATCACTCCTCTTATAAAACATTTTCTCTCAAAGTGTAAACAGTCTTACATCCGCCCTACTTACCTGAACTTTCACCGTTCTGAGGTGAAATGTGAGCAGCTTATGGAGACAAAAGGAGAGGATTGAATAATATGAGCCATAGATTGAATGATAAGTATAAAACCCGCTGAGTTTTCATAAAACACCAACAGTCTGTCCAATGTTTTAAAACAAGCAAACAAAGGGAGGTCCGACCATCTGCTTAGGGCTGTGCTTCATAATGACACTCGATAGGGTTTCTGCCCAGATCCAAAGAACCCAGCTTAAAGTATAGAGTTTAACACCAGATAGGACAGAAGCAAAGCGCTATTTGACTTTATTTATTCCAAATTTAACTCATCTGTTATTGTTGCAACTTTAAGTTTTCAGTTTTGTGATCTTGCAACATAAAATACATAATATTCTTATGTGACTTTATTAAGTATAAGTATTAAACTTGATTTAAAAATGCATACCCAGCATATTGAATATCATAGTTGGCTTTTTTTTTTATTAATTTACTTTTTAAAGGTATTTTGATGATTAACACAAAAACAGAGCTTTAATTCTTTTTCTGAGCAGGTCTTGATTTCAGGTGAGATACTAGAGTGGTTTAAAGACTTTCAAATTTTTCATTTTACTGCTAAAATAGAGGCCCATTGATAAGGAAAATGAACATGATACATGGTATTCATTCTATTTTATAACAACTAAAGATCTGAAACCCATAGTTAGTCTGATTTCCCTAAATAAAAGTCTAATATAAACAGGTTCTAACATGTTTTCTGCCTGGACTGCACAGCTTCATGCATCTTCCCAATCTGGATGGCTTAAAATATTATTGACAGGTGGACTAATTACTATTTTATAACTTTTGTAAGAAATTGGTTGTACTATGTTTTATTAGAGACACCGAATGAAAAAGGAGAAGTAAATAAATCCCTTATTTTATTTGGCAAAAAGTGAAAAGCTTTATGAATATGAAAAAAACCTTTTGTTGCTTTAAAACAAAAAATCCCTCAAATTCTTTGAAGTCTGCCGCTTTAGTGCAGAAAAATGTGAAACATTTCAGAGGAATTTTTGAAAAATACTGGAGATACCTGCACTCACAACTCTATCTTTTTTTAATGCCTGCAAATTATTTCAAGGCCATAAAACAATCCAACATTCACTTCTGCTTCATCTAAAATAATCTCAACTAAAAGTTTAATCAAATTCTCTTTTTTAAAACATTTAATCTAGTTAAGCTATAACCAAAACCTTCTAAAACTGCTGTTGCAGATTAGGTAAGTTTATGTTGCTAGACTGGAAACCCAAGTTTTTAGAGAGGTTTCTTGACCCCTGGCAATCACCACCCCCACCAAAAACCAGGCTGGTTAAGGAGGGAAAGGGACATGAGAAGAACCAACACAACTGAAAGAGAAAATTCAAACCTCTGCTCTTGTTCTGCAGTCTAACGTCAATTTATTTTATTAATATCATTCAAGTTTTTCCCTATTTGATGCATTAAAATACCTCCCTTAATAATTCAATTGAATGTCCCTTTAAAGGAACTCATGATTATCCTAACAATAAAAACCTCTATTTTCCTAATTTAAAGATGTCTTCTTCTTTCATCTATTATTAGACAGCCCTTGGAAATACCAAACATATTTTCCAAATGAGTTATTCTTGTTTCTAGAATGCAAAACAAAGATAGTTTTTTTAATAAGCGGACAGACACGGCTTCCTCTGTGGGAAGTTGATACTGTATTTTTGCAAATAAAAAGCACATAGATCTAGAAATGTTATGCTGTTGTGAATTTAAAAGTCACTCTGTATCGTCTAGACCAAGGCGATGTCCTAAACGACCAGCTCTTCAGCCTCTTCGAAAAACACCACAACACACCAGTGAGTAGGGCTGGGCATTTAATTGCATTTGCAATATAATCGCAAATTTAATTTTCAAATCACAGAAGCGCTCATTTTAATCCTACTATAATAAACAAGAATAAGACACTAAATTTTTCCCTCCAGTACTTTGTGTGGTGATTAAAGCCTTAAAGTGGGTTGTTGCCACACAGAAAGTTAGAGAGTGCTGCAGCTAACAGCAGATCCATGCATGCAAGTAGAAGTAAACACTTTTTCACACAATGGTTAAAGAAAAGTTTCAAAAACTGAAAGCCTGGATTAAAACATCTATAAATTTGGAGTTAGTGCAAAGAAAAATCTAAATAAAATCGCAATCGCAATACTGGTTAAAAATAATCACAATTTAGGTTTTTGTTGCTCTTCTTTTTCAATCACACTTTAATGCATACATTCAAAAATGATTTAAAGCAAAATATAAACTCATTTGGCAAGTTTTAGATTCAAACAAACTTAACAGTTTCTGTAGACTTTTCTTCTTCTTTTGCTACATCTAAAGTTTCCTTTTACTTAACAATCACAGGCATTTATTCTATTATTTTATTATGTTTCACTGTTGAAATAATATATGAGATGCATTTTAAATAAATAAGATTTCCAGGCAGTAATAAACTAACCACTTAATTGCAAACAATGACTCTTTTCCGCGCACACTGCAGAAAACTGCCACACGCTGGCTCCTTCTGCTGTCCACAGTCGGCTGACAGACAGGTGGAGCTCAGTGGGGAAATGCGTGCACAACGGTCAAGTCCAGCTTATGAGATTAATCTGAACCAGATTAGAGAGGTCGACATTTTTGCCTGGTTGGAACGTGGTGTGCAACAAGAGAAACTGTAGAAGGAAAGTTGAGGGAAAAAATATTTATTCCATACTTTAGCTACAGTTCCAGCAACTTTCCATTGTATTTTTCTCACATGCTTACTGTCTTTAACCTTTGGTATTTTTTGCAGCATTGTAATAAACACATAATATTTTGAAAGTAAGAGAGTTTGCTTCTGTTCCCTCCATTTTTCATGATGAAAAAAACGTTAATAGATTTTCTTTTTTTTCAGTAGCATTGAAATGGTAATACGAGTAGTTATATGAGCTATTCATTTATTGATAGGATCAAGTGCATGAAAGCAAAAAGCACTTAAGCACACCATTAACAGCTATTTAGTTCCAACAGACCCCAATCAACTTTATGAGGGCAACCTCTCTTAGTGAACTGGAGCCTCAGCTGACTGGCTAAGAAGCATGAAGGTAAGGGAGGAGTAAAATAGTTTGGGCTAAATCTAACACAGCCTACAATAAGTTGAACTCTCTCTCATGCTTATCAACATCAGGATGGTCTCAAAGTCGTGTCTCTGATCTATAAAGCCTGATTATAAAGGTTTAGTATCAGGAAGAGACAAGCAATCTGGGTTTGTTCAAACTGATAGAAGAGAATATTACATTGATCCCATTATGATTTAATTCAGATAAACTTCCACTACCAAAAATGTTTTTGTTTTAGCTATTGTACAATTTAGGTATAAGTTCAAAAGAAAAATGGATGACCAGTTTTATGTGGTAGGGCTAAGATTTAGTTTGGGGAAAAATGGATGCACTTCAGCTACATGCTGCCGTCATCTTTTTACTAATCCAAGGTAACCAATTGGTCTACATCTATAGATTAGGAAAACGTCTAAGCCAATCAGACACAGACTCTGCAATCAGGCTAAACAAATAGCACATACACAAAAACATACTACTCAGTTAAATGCAATCAAGATTATTTAAACTTTTTATTCAAATGCCTATTCCATGGAGAAGGGCCGTGTTTTATTTTTTTTTTTTTTACTCAAGTAGAAAAATTCTTGCACTGGTCTCTGTCTACTTCAGTTGTTGCACATGGGATCCTGCAGAAGGTCTATGGTTCCATCTCCTCGCCTTGTGGAGGTTTGTCCATGTGCATATCAGTGTATGTGTGGACTCACAGAGACACTCCCCCACCCACCCCTACCCCCAGAACATAGTGGATTATATAATGTCCTCACTACGTGCGAGCTGAAGGGTACAGCATGGTGGTTGGCTGTGGCAGTGACACAGATCAGAGGAAAATCCTGTCTAGGCTGTCCCCTAGTGCTCATCTTCAGATTTGTCTGGTCCTCTGTTTTTTAATGTTTCATTTTTATGGATGGCTATAACATCAGTACACAAATTCTTAATTATGTTAAATATCCAATCACTTCAATAAAAATTAATTTCCTTAATTCTTGTTTGCTTTTACGGTGGAGAAAATTATATCAGACAACCACGCATATAAGTAAAAGATAAATAGAGATATTAATACCTAAAATTATAATTGCTGGTAAATTAAATAGTCTCTTTTCATAGCTGTATTAGATCTTAAATTTTGTATTTTAAGGATAAAGTAGGACGCATTTAGACTAGAAATCTTTAAATTTCTTATTTTTTCCCCATTTGAGGAGCTTGAGTGAGTGAGTTCAGGGGTATTTATCTCGGGCAGCTCGAGAGGGCGGAGCCTATGAGAGCCCGCAGCATCACGTGTCACCGCGGCACGCCCTCATAAACATCACAGCCACCTAGGCTGCGGAGCGTCACGCTGCTCTGCACGGGAGAGGGTGACGGCGGCCCTGCTCGGTTTGTTTTTAGCCATTTTTAAAGTGTTCCAGGCTAGTTAAGATGTTTCACTGACGTTGGATTCAGGTGTGAGGAAATAAAAACATGGTTAAGCGCATCAGATGCCGTTCAGGGACACCTGGTTTGCTGACCAGAAAGTACCGGTTGTTCTAATCTCGACTCATTGCTACCAGGAAAAAAAAAAACAACGACGGTAACTTCGATAAAGATCAGCGACGTAGATTCAGATTGTTTCAACCCTTCAAGGTCTGCTTCCTTTAGTGTTCGGGCTAATCGTCCTAAAATGGACCGAGGAGGCTGCCAGATGAGCGGAGGAGGCGGCGGCAGCGACGCCACCGACCGACCCGGGATGATCACCCTGGAGGACCTGGAGTCCTTCTCCGAGGACCAGCTGTCAGACTCCGGCAACGGCAGCCTGGAAGAGGAGGGAGAAACTATGGAGGCAGAAGACAATTCCGACCGACTGCTGCATTACTGGCAGGAAGTGGCGAGAGGACACCAAGTGGAAGTTTCTCCAGGTAAAAACCCGGAAAAAAGGAACAAGTTAATTAAAAAATATATATTTTCTGTTAGGGGTTTAGATATCAGATAAGCTCAAGCAGGAAAAAGCAGGCCTGGATCAACTTTAGGAAAATCCAATTGCTCAGGTCTTCTGAACAGACTGACCTAGATTCCTGACCAACCAGTTCCAGATAGGACATTCCCAGCCCTTCAGGCGCAATGTGTTTCAAACAGGTATTATCTGAACAATCGGAGGCTAAAGTTTTTATTTTTATATATAAACCTTTTTCTAAAGCGTTGTTGTGAAGTATGGGGTATTGATCTCCATCTCACTCATCAGACAAAATGAATATGATACAAAATTACTGTTTATGATAAAAGCATTGCAACAGACTAAGCATAGGATCTCAAAGTATGATAACCTGGATTTCCTTTAAAAAAAAATTAAAAAACAAAACAATCTACTGGCCTTTGTTTCTAAGTTTAAAGACCTTTTGCTTCCCATTCAGGAAGTTTTTTTTTTCAATTAAAATGTCAGAATTAGCATTGAGTTCCAGGCTTTATATAGTGGAGCAAACAAAGCCTTGTTTTTGGCTTAGAAAACAGGCAAATTGAACAGCTAATTCTGACATTTTGAATTGAAAAAGCTTCCTGGATGGGAAGCGGAATGTCTTCAAACTTGGGAAACAAAGCCCAGTGGATTGTTTAACTTTTTTTTTTGGAATGACTTTGACCTGGATGACTGAAAATCTCTACCAGCGATAACCTGGATTAAAAATACCATTTAAAATGTTCAAATAAAGACGTTATACAAATGTGTGTAGATAACTGGCAGATCAGAATAGCAACATGTAAAATACAAAAAAAAAAAACAAAAAAAACAACTATATATATTCTTGCTGCAAATGCAGGATAAAAACTAGTTAAAAGTACTATTAGTCTTTGCCTAAACATGCAGAATATTTTAAGTAAGTTACTTTGGTTGTTATACAGTATATTATACACTATATTCTTGTTGTGCAGCATTTCTTTTTTCTGGGTTGGAGGGGTTGTTGTTGCAGCCAGCATTGTGCAGCAACAAGTGTTTGTTGAGGAGGGCTGCAAACTCTTTGCTCCAAGCAGCTGAAGCAAGGCAACTGAGACAACTCCAGCACTGGCCATTCATTTAGCAGGATTGTAGGACGAGTATAAGCGGTTCATTTTAGGTGATTTGAAATGAGGACTTTTTAAAACCTGCATGTATCTCTGATCCCTGCAACAGGTCCTAATTTACACGTATTAAAAAAACATTTTGTGTTACAAACAGACAAATACCTCATTTAACACCAAAACTATCTCTGTTCAGTGTCTATAAATAAATAAATCCCTTCATACCCGCGTACCTAACTATTGAACACTGAAGTACTTGGAAAAAAATTTATTTAAAGAGAGTTTTGTTGATTTTTAAGAATTAAATAAACCACATTTGCAGACAACTAAACCTCAAAATGAAGCTCTGGCTGTGACTCAAAAATGAAGAAAGAGGAAACCTCAGCTCTAGCAGCTAAAAGCTTGTTTTTTTGGTTTTTTTTTGGTGGGGGGGCGGGCTTGTGCAACCAGTAGTATCACTAATGAAGTTATTGAGCACAAACACCAGCCGCAGACTTGCCGATAGGAACGTGCGTATTGATGCTAAGCTTGAAACAAATTGACTCAGTAAGGGGAAAGAAAGCTCATTTAAGGGCTAAAACTAAATTATTTAATCTAAAACTAATTAAGATCTCATTAAATTGACTTTATATATCAGCGGTCTCCCCAGATGCTCTCAGGTAGCACCATGGCTCGTATATCTACAAAGTGATAGTCAGGAATAATAATAAAAAAAATTATGATTAAATATACTTTTGCTAAATTTGATACAAGAGATCCAAGACAACTCCTTATAAATAAATGAAGGCTGTTTTTTTGCATTTCTGTTGTCATTATACCCCTAAATAACAGACTATACCCTGCAGAATTAAAATCATGCGCCTCCCCTCAGATTATTTCATGCATCAGGACCTGAGAGGTTTGGGAAAGACGGTAACTGATGAAATATGTTGTGTAAAAGTGGAAAATTGTTTTGCAATGCTTTCGTTTTTTTTTCTATGCTGATTACATTTCTAAGATTTCATAATGGAGAAAATATACAATAGATGAAATGAGAAAGTGATGCTCTAATGTTTTTTTTATCCTTTATTTTTCTCAAAGTGTCCTACAAGCGGAGTTAACACATTGTTGAACTACACCACCGGAGTGATTTTCCTGTAATGTTTTGTTTCTAACAGGCATTATGTGCAGATTGCGACCCACACAGATTTTTAAGTTTTATTATTGTACAAACATTTTGCAAAAGGAGATATAGATATATATATATATATATATATATATATATATAATTTTTTTTTTCCCTGTCTATTTAATGATTTAACTTGATCAAATATCCCTTTGCCTAATGAATGATTAGACTATGCACTTGTCAGTAAATAGTAATGGTCTGACAGCTACCGAATCTCCTCCTTGGTGTCTGCCAATGGACTAGGGCTAAAACAATCAGATTAATTGTGATTAATCGATTGTTGAAATGATCATCAACTAATTTAGTAATGGATTAATCGTTAACTGGAGTATAGAGACTGTAAAACATGCCTTTAGCTGACAGAGCGACCCAATTAGAGCAGTATTTATACCAAAACTGCGTTTAAAAAAAACACATATCTTGTATTCATTTTTTTTATTGGTCCGTTAATATGCTCTTCAGAGAACTCCTGAAGTGAGTTTTATTTTCACCCGCTTTAATGCCGTAAAAAAAAATCTTCTTTAAGGATGTTTTTGCTATCCGATTATTAATCTGAACTGAACAAATAATCAACTAATCGGTTAGCAAAATCATCGTTGGGGACGGTAGTTGCCGGGGACATGGAAGATGTTTTGTTTACCACAGCCTTAGGATGACACACTGGCTTTTTAAGTAAATACAAGTTGAAAATGAATGAGAAGTCCAGATTGGGTATTTTCTTTCTTAAACCAACACTAAGTTTTAAACCTTCATAAAATATTTTCATTGTGATTATATGTCAACTTAATCAGTTGAATGACACCTCTGTCATGGCCTGAGGATGTCTGTATGGCTTAGAGCCTGTGAACCAAGCCAGCCACACAACTACAAACATGCAGACTGCTTTACGGCATCTATCACTTCCTCCTTTCCCCATTCGTTATAAAGCAGGAAGTTGATGCATCTAGGTTTCCCTGACAGAATGAAAATTTTTGCAAATTTTTCAGGGTTGATATTCAGGAAATGCAGCACCTTCCTCTGGAATCTCTGTGTGTTTATTGTGAAATTATCAAATATAACATTTATCCATTTCAAGGCTCTAAACTCGTCAGTAAATCAGTCTTGACCTATTAAGAAAATTACAGTGTTGGGAACATCAAGTTTATTTTTTCCTTAATTTAATTTAAAGTAGGCATTTTATTTTTTAGTTCAAAACTTTTTTTACTTTAAATGTCTCTTATTAAACTCATCAAAACAGAAGGGATATATTAATCCAGTACTAAAATAATCGAAAGCTGCAGGCCCAAACATAATTATCTTTTGCAAAAATAACTGACAGCGTCTGGCTCGACGTGTGCCGTAAAATGTAAAGGTTTACCTTAGGACAAGGTTTCCTCAGGAACAACAGTTGTAATTATATACATCTCGTAAAACCTGTTTTCAAGTTGAACATTAATGATCTAACTGAATTCACAGGTTAAAAGCTGTTCCACTGCATTGTTCTGTGAGCATCTTCATGGCTAACCTGAAAATGCACCTCAAACCACAGCCTACATGTTACCCTCTTTAAACTTGTCTGCAAAAGCAGTGAGTGGGCCCAGCGGGGCTCCAGAGGCAGTGTCCCAAATATCATTTTTTCCTTTGCCCACAGACCCTCAGCATTTACTTGGAACAAAACCACTTGCAAGGATTTTCTAACTCTGCAGGGATTAATCTTTCCGGTCTGTGGTGGTACTGAGGTTGTAACCTCCATACCAAAAAGGAGCCAAGGACACAGGCCAAGACCCACTCTAATTGGATGGAGTCACCATCCAATCAGAAACTCTTTTTGTCACGATGAGTTTTCACACTTGAAAGAGTTTAACCCAAGCACCACAGGATTTCTAAATGGAGCGAGTAAATCTCTGTGAGCGTGAGTTCTGATGCTGTATTCACACTTATCTCTTTCCCGGATGTGCTCAAAACAAAAACTATTTGCCACTTAATGGTCCAGTCAAAGTCTAGACTAAAATTTTATATTAAATTCTATGTTGAGACCTACATGGAATAATAACAGACTCCTTATCCAATCTGACAGGGTTTGGAATAAACCATAAGAGATTGGCTGTAACTGCAGCCAAAGTTTGTTTTCCAAAGATGTGACTCACGAGGCCAAAGAATTGTTTACTTGCAACATACTTTCGATTTATTCAAAAACGTTAGAAATCTTCGACCTTTCCTTTAATTTCACATTTTGAGTTTCACTTGGTTTAATTTAGTCTTCTTGGAAGAATTTTGGCTATTTGATTATTATTCGATTTATCAAAAACATATTCAACAGATTAATCGATTTGCAAAATAATCGTTAGTTGCTACCCTAGTGTGCCCACTTACTACAATATCACTGCCCTGCTTAAACAGGTGATGGTAGCGGGTTTTCCGGCGAAATAAGTCAGCTGACTGTAAATAAGAGATGACGAGGTCTGCTCATGCGATCTCTGTTATCAGAGAACCAAGCATAACTGAATCATGCCGAGTCCTACTGTTGAAGTAGTACTAGATGTAGCACGGTTTGGTTGTGTCTGGCACCGTCTAGTTCAGCTGCGTTCCATTTACTCTCAGCAGTTATCTCGGTTATGGTTCTCGACACGGTTTCAAAGGGGTAGTTTACTGTACCCAAACTGTACCCAAAGCACTAAGATACAAACAATGTTTATTTTTTTGCAGGTAGAACTGGTCGCTTTATAAAGTTCTTAATCAAAAATCTATTCATTCAATGTTTGCTAATGCAAAGTAAACCCTCTTAACATCCATCCATCATCTACCACGTTTCTGTCAGGGTCATTAGGGACTGCTGCCCATCTCCAGCAGTAAATAAGGCGTGCTACACCCTGGACAGGTGCATTGCAGCCTTTAAAGATGTAACTGATTTTCTGATGAAACAATACCAAGCTTAGAAGTATAGACTTTTATTTATATATATATATATATATATATATATATATATATATATATATATATATATATATATATATATATATATTCCCCCTGCATTTTTTTCCACTAATTGAAATGTCTTTAACAGTGATGGGACGCCGTTACCTTGTTTTAGTAACGAGTATTCTAACTAATTACTTTGACTGTAACTATAACAGGGTAGGTGGGTGTTTCTGCTAGCGGGTGTTAACGTACAGCACACACAGAGAGATGGAGAGTGAGGAGGATCCAGCAGCAAAACAGCGTTTCCCAGATGGAAATACCGGTGTTACGTCGAGCTGCGTTTCCCCATCACATATGGTTTCCTCTGCATCTCCACACAGCGCAGGCGGCACGATTCACCGCGCAAGCGACAGGAAACGCGCATGCTCGCTAAAGGCGATGGATGGATGGATGGATGGATGGATGCTCTGCCTTTTCAACCTACTGTATTTTTTATTTTAAACATTATTTGATGGCCTTTGTGGCAGGGATGGAGATCCATATTTTATGTCACACACAGAGTATACATCTTGATAGATAGATGGATAGATAGATGTTGCAG
>NW_015150658.1:524035-573242 GCF_000732505.1 Cyprinodon variegatus
CAATATATATAATTACGGGATCCCCGCTCCATCTCTCCATCAGTTTTAGGGTCCTTGACCTTGAAAACGTTGAAGACCCCTGCTGTAGAACAATCCCCACTCCCAACAAACTCAATCAGTATTCACGTCTGTGCTGTTATTTGCACATTTTTCCCCCCGTAATAGTCAGTTTTTTATGCCAGGACATACACACACATTGTTGTAGATGATCCTAATTATTTGCTACTCTCTGCATGCATATGTGCCAACATTGTAAACTTACCTTTTTTTTTTATCTCAATTTGTGTGAATCTACATAATTTGAGTCGCCTGTCACTGAGTGACAATGCAGAATATTTCTATTCTAATCTGTTAAAATGTACATCAATGTGGTTCTCTGATAAAGAGAATTGATCATCTAAATACAACAGGTCCCTCTGACCCAGTTGTCCTTCATGACATTGACAAACAGAATCTGATTAAACAAGCTTCAGTGTGATTGCTTTGTGGATATCAGTAACACCAGAGGCACATTTAAATTCCTATGACTGAGTACAAATTGGATCAGTTAGACAGGACGGAAAAACCAAAATATCCTCCAGTTTATTAAAAACCCGACTTGTGCTGTAGACTCAGCTATGTCAATCTGTGGCAGGCCTTGAGCAGCGTCGGTTCTCCTAATCTGTCGGCTCTTATCAACATTAATCTTGGTGGCGTCCTGGCATGTGTTTGGCCAGACTGGCAGAATCTTACTCAAAGTAAGAATACTGCTAGCCAACAGGCACCAGGAGGCAAGGGCAAAAAATACGGGGAAGTTTACATGTAGAACTAAACAGATCCTCTACATGCAAACAACTGCGTTAAGAGAAAACAAAAACATACTCATACTTATAACTCGTTTGTTTTGTATTTATCTTTTTTGTCGACAAGGTTTGCATGTTTACCACAGTTGGTTTTGGGGTCTGTTTCAAACTTCTCATTTGATGTTTTATCTTTTCCCGCAGATATGGCAGAACCCATTCAGCAGCTAAGCAGCGACAACCAAGGACGAAGTCAAAGAGAGCACATCCCATTTACCCTGCTAATGCGAAAAGAGAAGGTATCCCTTCATTTTAGCTAGGATACATTGGATCTATCTTCAGACTCTAGAACCCTTTCTTTCCAAGCTGTTATTTTCTACTTTAGGTAATTAAATTAGTGACCTAGTTTAAAAGAGGTGAGGACATATCAGTAATAGGAACTGAACTGTGCCTGCATATTAAAGGTTTCTATGACAGCTCAGTCTTCTGCAGGCAGCAGTGTGTCTAATTAACAGAATACAGCTTGTTTTAAATTTCCACATTAGACAGATTTAATGATTTTGTAGGTATAGTAATTTAAATTATGAAAATTCTGAATTTCTTAGCACCTCACCTTAATGTAACTGAAGCTGTAGTTTATGTATAATAAATCAAATATGCTAATCTGACAGGAAAACTAGGTGACAAAGCTTTTTGTCCATTTAAAAGCTCTGACCTACACAAAAAATAAAATTGCTCCACCCAGGTCACGTGTAGCCGATTTGAGATATTTATTTCTAGAGAGATGGTCGTGCCACCCAAGCCTTTTAAACTCCTTAGGGGAGTGTATAAATAACAAAGCTAATTGGTTTAACTTGAATTAATTAGTTCATTAAAACTTGGCTGAGGACTCGGGTTGAACGAAGGCCAACAGTGACATCCTATTCTTAGATCACTTCCTCAGTGCCTTTCAAAATGGACGTAATGTAGCGGCAAGAAAACCTCGACTGAAGCTCGAATGCATCCCAACAAATTAGAACACTAAAAAAAAAAAAGTTCTGAAATGAAATTTCAAATAATCTATACTTTAAATTATGAGAACCTCTTTTTTTTTTTTTTTTTTTACAAACATTTAAATGTATTACAAAAAACGTATAAAAAGGGAAATAATTTTTAAGTTGTAGGGAAATCTTATTTAAATGTCAAATCATTCTGGCTTAAACATGTATATAAATGTTCTCTTTATCAGAAGATATTGTAGCCTGACGTAGTCCGACTCAATTCTAGTCAGAATATGAGTCTGATACTGCTCCACAGAACTGTGATTATGGGGCGTGTTTCGAACGAACCAGGAAAAAAAATGCCTCTGCACTCAATTGGATAGATCTACAACCAATAAGAGCAACGGAGTGCGTGACGTATGTTAAGCGAGGCATAGTTGTTGTCCACAAAAATCAAAGCGTGCAGTTTCACGCCTAGAATAAGAAGATGAGCCTTGATCGCGTTTCTCTGTTCCTCTTTTAAAATTAATTTGCTGTCGATATCTTCTAGAACAGACCTAATAGCAGAATCTACTCACCCAAACTCTCCAGCGGCAGCCATTATTGTTGTCACCCAAGCGCGCTTTGGTCACGTGGTTGATTACGTTACTCTTGATCATCTGTCCATCATCGTATAAAGCCCGCCCTGACAATTTGATTGGATCGCCTGACAGTGGGCGATAATACTCGCGCTACTATGGAGCAGAGCCAGACCGAACTTCCCCGAACTCAAACCTTGTGGGCGGGACTAAGTTCGGACTGGCACCCAGGCTAAAGATATTGTCCAAAAGTTTAGAAAATTTCTAAATTCTGAAAAAAAAATTCCTGTCTTAAAATCTGTGTTTTTTTTGTTTTGTTTTTTTATTATCTTATGCAGGCCAGTTAGTTATACGTCAGCTTGTACACCTAAATTCGTCCAGTCATATATCAACGGACATCTGTAAATCACATTTTTTCGGTCATAGCATCTTGATTCATATGTTGCAGCTACTACAGTGAACCCTCGTTTATCGCGGGGGTTACGTTCCAAAAAAAACCCGCGATAGGCGAAATCCGTGAAGTAGAAACCTTTATTTTTTTGTGTTATTATAAATGAAATACTCCATAAAACATTGAAATCAAGGAACAAAAACTTTTTACAGCCCCAAGCATTTGTTTAACAAATAAAAGTACTGTATAAGCGTTTGTTGTTGTTTTTTTTGTTTTTTTTTACAAATAACTACTGGACTGTACTGTAAAATAATATAGTTATAAATAAGTAATGCAGAACACAATGCATGATGCAAATCCGTGAAGCAGCGAGACCCATTGAGAACTTACTAGCACTAAGTTGCTAACTGGTTAGCAACGATGCTTCCGAAGGAACCAGGCACAATAAAACTTGCTTGCGAACCTTCCGCCACAACAACCCTGCCCTCTTGATAAACGACCAATCACATTGACTTTATTCACTTGTGTAAAGTCGGGAGAATTCCCGAGTGGTGCAACGGTTGGAACAGCCACTTCCCTACAACTTTAGATTACATGATAGACCATATTATGTTCCACAAAACCAAGGGAAGAACTTCTTACTGGCCAACAGTTCACACAATCCTTTAATTCCTATAAGCCAAAAAATTTAACTGCTAAGAAGGCGGTTGTTATTGAATCCATGCATGTTAACTTAAAGATGAATGAAAGCATGAGCTAGAAAAGGTGCTTTCAGGTAAATCAACACAGTGAAACTCAGATAACAACCACAGAGAAGATTAGAAGTGTCTTTCTTGAGCCAGGGATGAAACAGCTGGATGTAATTCAATGCACCAAAGCTGCCTCACATGAGAAGAATTTAAGAAATTCATTAAAATCAAATAGAAAGGACACCTTTACTATGTGTATGCTCTGTCTGCTCAGAATGCCAGTCGGTGATCGCAGATGGCCGTTTAAAGGAGGTTTCCTCCTGTTAAAGGTTTTCCTCTCCACTGTCACTGTACGATGCAGCAGGACATGGTGTCTTCCTTCCAGCAGAAGGAGCTCAGACAGAGCATTTACTGGATGCTTTTAAAAGGCCAACATTTCTGGATTAAAAGCACATTTTCAATGTTTCGTACATATTGTACTATCAGAGACACATCATCTAAGAGGCTGAACTTTAAGCTTTCTTTGGCTGTAAGCCATAATTTTTACAATGAACAGAAGGAAACTATCGAAAATGTTTATGTCAGCAATAAATATTTATAGTCTTTTTTTAGAATAGAATATCCGTTTATTGTCAGAAGCATGTTTTTTTCTTAGTATATGACTGTACGGTAAATTTATAGTAAAAAAGATTTTTGTAAATAATTAACAGTAAATGATCATAATCGTTCTATATGCACATATTGTGCACATTTTTTTTATCTTAATTTTTACTGGTTTGTATTTAAGAACAAATGTAGGTTAGGACTTGATTAAACAGGGATTGTTTGTGATCAAATCTTTCCTATTTGTGTGCTTTCCTTCCCAGTGTGGAGAACCGCTTTATGAGAAACGTCAATATGAAAAGGGTCACTGGGCTTGTATAACGTTGCACGAGGAAACATACGAACAGAGCATCTGCTACGGCTTCATGAGAATAATGAGATACATCTGTCAGCAGAACTCCTTAGGTGAGTCCAATCGGAAAGCAGCTTCTGATTCATTTCATTATTCTTCCGTTGTTCAGGATGTTTTGATTAGGCCATCATGGATTTCCTTTAAGATCTAATCTGCTGATCTGAATCAGCAGATTAGATTTCATTGAGGTGCTTGTTACTAGTCAAAGCAGATCATAGGAGAATTTAGCTAGTTTGAATTTAATTGGTGCATCCGTATTGACATGCCGTGACTGAAAGGTTTCTAACACTATAATGTCACAGTTTGTCGTTTTCTCATTTAGGAGACTACCTCGGTATGACGCTGCCCATAGTGACGGTAGTGCGGACAGATGAAAATCATTCAGTGATCTCCCAGGACGTCACTGTAGCCTACTACCTTCCCATAGAGCATCAGGCGCAGCCTCCACAGCCTGATGATAACGAGATTGCCATCGAGGTCTGGCCTGCCACTACCGTGTACACAAGGTTAGTAGAGGGAAAAAAGGAAATGAAAACCTGCTCTATTTAACCAATAGCTAATAACGACATGTTTTTAATCCCTACGATGTACCTTCTCCATCTACCAGGGGGTTTAGTGGTCCCACCAATGAAGTGACCATCATCAATCAAATCAACGCCATGGCCGAGCTGCTGGACTCTCCAGCTGTTTGCGTAAACGACTCGTTCATCGTAGCCGGCTACACCAACCCCGCTCACAGCAACCGTCAGAATGAAATCTGGTTCCTGGAGCGGCGCTGACCCAGCGGCATTAATCCTACCAGTAACCCTAAAGCCTCATGGACCCTTTGACACTGCCCCAGCTAGCTCAGCTACAGCCTCAGGTTCCAACATCCTTTTAAGTCACCATCCCTACCTGAAACGAATACCAGCCTAGCACAATCCAGAGCCGATAGGTTTATCAGTTTAAACAGACGAAAAGAAAAAAAAGTCTGAACCTTAAAGACTTTCCTTCTTTTTAAACAGAAGCGTGCCCCCAGTGGACATGCAGCCTCACTGCACCCCTGCAGTTTGTTACATAGCCATAATAACATTCAGCCATGTTGGTTACACCGTCGTGTGATTTCGGCTTCAGCACCGCTACTTTTCTCTTTGGAATATACCAATATAACGTGGCTAAAGGTGGACAGTGACCGATAAAATGACCGAGAATCAGCAGCTTGGTTTCTGTGCCATGAACCCAACTGTGTGCTGCAGTTGGGTTTGAATCAACCAGCATACCAACCACTACTGAGATTTATTATTTCAGGCACAAAATTCCTCAATGATCTCATTTATGTACCTTAAAGGATATAACAGAATTAAAGAGGAATAAACAATGTGGGACTTCAAGGCCCAGCATTGTGACAGAGACTAAAGATTTTAAATATAAGAGTTCACCATCAGCTGCTCTGTTTAGGCAGCTCAGAAATAATTAAAGTGAATATTATAGTACAAATTTATTTTAAGAATATCTTTATCTCAGTTTGCTGTTAAAGTCTTTCCTGATTTTAAAAGTATATTATTTAAAAGCGAGAAGTATCAAAGTTATAATTCTGCTTTTTTTGTTTTTTCCCCCTCATTTTGAGCCTAAATGATCTTGTTCTGTTGACAAATTCTCTTACCTGCTCAAAACAAGGGGAATGCACCTATTTCAAGAAAAAAATGACTTGCTTATGTTTCATTTTTTGAATGGCAATTTGGTTTTTCCACCAAATTAGATTAATTGCTTAACTAAAGGTGGTGCTACACCAGGCTCCCACCTGGTTCTACCAAAAACAGAAAAAGAGTTTGTGACTCTTAGAATGACAGGATCTTGTGGATTAGAGAATCTCCCATCAGATTTATCCAGATTTTTACTGGATGACCTCAATGAATGGAAACCTGACCTGATAAACAGATATCTTAATAGCATCTTCACTTATTCAGGTTGTTGTAACAAGCTGTTTGTGAAGGTTTCAGAATGCTGTAAGAACGAATCTTCACTGCAAATTTAGGATTAAAAAAAAACAACCTTCTGTTATGACGAAGCTCCATCCTTTTCCCATTTTTTAAACTAAAAAAAAAAAAAAAAAAAAACACCCACATTTTTGATGTTAAGCTCCTACTATTTTTATTGCTTTTTGGTCATAGTTGATTCCAGTGCTAAAGCGGCATTTTTTTTCCACTTGATCTGGTTCCACTTGATCTGGTTGGATCACTCAGATTAGAAGTTAGTGTCGTATGATCATCAGCATCTAAGAAACCTAATCCAGACTGGAACTATTGGCTACAGAAGGTGACATGGAAAAGAGAACAAATGCCTGCAAACAGAACCTGTTCCTGTGTTCGTAAATGAATGTAGAGCTCCAGGGAAATCACACTTCAGAAAACCAAATGCTAACAACAAATCTGCTAAATGACAATCAAAAACCTGAACCACACTCTGTCTTGGCTAGTAATCTAAGATGATGCATTCCTCCTGCTCCAGGACTTGTTTACTCACAAACGGAAGTATTTATAACTGTACAGTATCTTTTTGTCTATTTCTACTTACCGCTCTGTCAGTGTCAGTAAGTGTTCACTAATGTTATTGCAAACACTGCTGCTAAGTAGAAGATTAAGCCACAAAAATAAAGGTGTATTTGCTGTAATTAGAAAGCTGACTTGTTTTACACTTGGTGATGTTCTGTTTCAATTAAAGAAATGTGAGGATGGTTCTGTTCTAGATGTTAACTGGAAGTGAACCAGATCAAAATAATCACCATGTGATGGTTTTCCCTCTAGAATAGGGGGGAGGGGGTTTATGAAATGCTATGCAGGACTCTTGCTGAATGCTATTTCATTTTTGCTCAAGAAAGATCGGAGAGAATATTTTCTCATTAATACAAGGAAAACATGGCATTGCATAATTATTGTTGAATATTGCAGTGACAACTGATTAACCCAGACTTCCTTATTACCTGCTTTCATTATCATAAGGTTTATCCCTAAGAGCTACAGTATGTTGGGTGGAGGCCCTGAAAACATTTAAAGTCCAGCTATCTGCTCAAACACATTATCTACTGTTTTAAATGCCTAGTAACTGAACCGTTACAGACTACGGACTGATGTTAAACACATTAAAGCTGCAATTTAATAAATTGTGTGGTTCTAAAATGCATCAAAAGATGTGCAAAAGTAAGATATTGTGTCTGTATTGGATGAGGGCCGCTGTATTGCAAAAATATACAGCGGTCCCATTGGCATCTACATCCAAAGAGTGTATTATAGTAGCATTAATGTGCATCAAAATTGAAAAGAAAAGCTACTTTTCTCCTTTGAAGGCCTGCTTAAGCTTTGTTTTCATGCTTCTTTATGTTTGCAGCAGACTGGTATGTACCGTGAAAGTTCAACAAGTGCTACTGTGTTCTGTTTGTTCAATAAACTGTGCTGGTGTCCCGTCTTTTAAAATTTGCCGTCCAACGTCTCCCTGCTTCCTCTGTCCGACACCGCTTTGTTCCAACAATGGAGCCTTTAGTTTTAGTGATGAGCATAAACAATACGCGCGCTTGTAAGATGACATTGGAAATCACACACACACGCTGTGTTAAACAGAATTTTAATTATAACTTCAAATATGACTCAGATACAGAATCTGCACAGAAAGTACAGAAAACTACCTTCCATATTTACAAGGAAAAGCCAGTATAGAGCAAACTGGTGTCGTATGTGTAGGATCTCTGGTAACATAAGTCGCTATGCTGCTTCCTTTTTAAGAGATTAAATGCAGCAAAGTCCAACTGTACTTTAAGATAAAACTAAACTGTTGCAAAGTTACTGTACCATGCAGGCTTAATAAGCCTTTAAAATAGACGACAGCTATAAAAACTGGATATTTTGGTTTGAAATGTTTTGTTTTTTCCCCCAAGAATTTTAAATCGTGACACTGACTTCTATCCAAGTTACCTTCAAAACTGACCCAAAGGTAATTAACCGCAAAATTAATTAAGATCAACCTTATCACAGAAACCTCATTAGCTCCACCTTGAAGCCCAGAGTGACCTGCTGGCATAATTTCAGTGACATTAGGACTAACTGAGAAAGAGATCGGATAATGAGTCACATCATTAAAAGAAATTACATTAAAATTAAAACAAGCTGTTCTTCAGCATATACAAAGTTTATTATTAGAGCCCTAATACAGGAGTAAAGGGATCTCCACTATTGTTAAGTATTATAAAAGGTTAATGCATGAATTTCCCCACCGGGGGACACCAACAGTGTTTCTGTTACATTTATCCTAACAGAGTCCATAATGCTGGTAGGATGTAGAAATTCAACATAGATGTAGGACACATAGGTGGGCCATTAAATAATTCAACTAAGACTTTGTGTTGCTAAGCTTGAACATTACTTGCCTTCAATATAACCTGCAGAGACGTATGAAAGGACGAGCGAACTAAAATAACACGAGCTTTACTTATACACCAACCCCGCAGACTGTTTAAGACCGCTAGAGAAAGGGCCGTCTGAAAAACATGTTTTTATATATTTTTATAAAAAGTGATATCTTTAATTCAGAAAAAAACATCTTTTATTTATGTATTTTTTTTCTCTCAGGGGAATAAAATATGCTTCCATAGAAGTGGAGTGTTTCTATCCGCTTCCTTCTATCAAAGATTTTAGGTGCGCCTGATGTATTCCAGTTAGGGCTGAAACAATTAATGGGACTAATCAATTATTGAAATAGTCGTCCACTAATTTAGTAATCAGTTAACGGTTAACTGGAGTACAGATGCTGTAAAATATGCCTTTAATTGACAGAGAGACCAACTTAGAGCAGTCATTATATCAAAATTGTAAAAAAAAAAAAAAAACACATTAAGTTTTGCATTTAAGATTGAAAAAAAGGTTTTCGTCCCATCAATATGCTCTATCCTGAACTCGTCTAGAGAAAATGTTTTAGTTTCACCTGGTTTAATTTAATAAATAATCTTGTTTAACGACGCTTTTGCTAACCGATTATAAATCAATTCATCGAAGAAAAAAATTATTAATCTGCAAAATAATCGTTAGTTGCAGGGTGATATTGGACAAATTACCGACATACACACTTGACCGCTGAAACATTTGACAAAAGAACAAGAGATTTTAAAGAAAATAAAAATAAAAACATTCTTTCAATATCTAAACTTAAGGTTTAAGCTTTAATTTTGTAAGGCAAAAAAAAAAAATCAAAGATCAAACTAATTTTAAAAGCCTCTAACAAGCAGTTTTCTAACTACTCAATCTTGTCCTGAATTAACTCTTGCCCTAGATGTTTACTGAATAAAAACTCCTTTCATCTATAATGCCTTCATCCATGCATTATCAAACACGGCGGGGAGGCACACCGAGAGAAGAACACTCAAAATGAAAGCTGGTGATTAAAATTGGCCACTTACTGGAGGGCCAAAAACTTAAAAAAAAAAAAAAAACGCCTGCATGACTGCTTCATTTTTCTGCTGTTATTAAATTCTTTTTGCTTGACTGAGTAATGCTCACTGCACATCTGGCTGCTGGGGCATCTCCTTATTTGGCAACAACAACAAAAAAGTTCAGGTAAACAAGCAGGTTTAAAATAAAGAGCTGAGTCTCTCTTTGAAAAACATAAGGAGAAAAAAAAAAAGTGCAGACTTAACATTATATTCACGGCTTTATAATTTAGTAGCTAGCTGATGGGGGGGAAAAAAACATAGCTGCACATTTACAAAATAACACATAAAACAGTAAGCAAAGACAAAATGACAGCAGGTAGGCATTGTTAATAACCTAAAAATCAGTCAATCAGCACTAACAGCTTGAACACAGAGTCAAACAGGATGATGCTCTCAGGGAAAAAAATCAATCCTTTTGATATCAACTGACCTAGAAAGAACCACACAGTCAGAAGAGAGACATGTGATGTTGAGCTTTTACAACAAATGCAAGCAAAAAAACGCCCCGAAACATCCAGAAGGTGGCAGCAAAACACCTGAAAATTCTGCAAAATTCAACCTGACAAACCAAAGCTTGAGTTTGCAAATGGTAAAAATATTCCGCCTGTTTAGCCAGGCCAGTAATGACACTAACGACTCCCCTTTACAAAGGGGTGGACCTGTTTTCGGTTCAATTTTCATGTTTTCTAAACCATAACAAGGATTTTGTTTGGGCTACTCTATAAGCCTGGAACTCAAACTCTACTCCAGACATTTTTAAATTGAGAAAGATTCCTGGATGGGAACAGAAACGTCTTCAAACCTGGAAAACAAAGACCAGTGGTTTGTTTATTAATTTTTTTTTTTTTTGAAATGACTATGACTTGGATGAGCCCATAACATTATCAGTGACCCCTCACACCCCCGCCATGGACTTTTCTCCCTGCTACCCTTTGGAAAGAGGCTTCGCAGCATCCGATGCATGTCCAGCAGGTTCTACAATAGCTTCCCCCCCCCCCGCCATCAGGCAGCTAAACTGTTGAAAAAAACTCTAAATCAAGTCTCAGACTCTGCATCACACTGATAACACCAAACCTAAGAGAACAAAAAAAAAACAAAAAAACATTTTTTCTTTTTTTTCTTTATGGCGTATTTGACCCATATATATTTATCTTGCAATGCTCTGAACTTTAATAACAATGCATTTTGCACCATGTATTTTCCTCCCACACTGTTTACATCTGATCACTTCTGCACTTTATGGAATGGAAATGTTCATTTCACTGCAAAGCTGTACAAAAAGAAAAAAAATGCATTTTGTATAAACTCTGTGTACACAAAATCCCAATAAAAGTTGTCCAAGTCTAAAAGTCTAAGAGAATATTTACCAGCAACTAGAATGAGACAAATTCTGAAATGATTCAAACTAAGGAAATGCAACACAACTTTCCAACCATCACAGATTAAAAAATTAAAAAAAGACTTTGTTCAGGCTAACAGACGGCTTTTGCTGGATTCTTGTTTTACAACTGATTATCACACACAGAACGACTGAACCTGCTGACAGATCACAGCTCACTAAATCCAACTTATTCTACCCTACTCATGATGGTGATGCTTTGAAGCGTAAATAAACACCAGCAGAGCGTCTTTCTGTAAAAATTAGAGTTTTATATTAAACGTGGTCTAAGTTGTTGCTCAAGACAGCAAATCTGTATTAGTTAAATAAAATCATAAAAGAATCACGTTGTCTCTACCTGCATGAGATGCCCCCCCAACCTTCATGTAAATCTCTCCTAGTAAGTAATCGGTTGAACAAGATCATTGGTTATTTACTATGGATAATGATGGCTCTAAAATTGATAAAATGACAATTTTATCCAAAAGTTTAGTTATCTTATCTTTTAAATGTACAACTCACATTGTATAGCTTCATTACACACATTGTGTTATAAACCCACATAGGTTTTGTAAACTCAACACATTTTGGATCAAAACCTTTTTTTGGTCTTGCAATAGTTAATAAAACATTATAATTTCTGGGAAAAAACACCTTGAGCCACACTTCTCAATATTAGAAAAAATTAAAACACAATGTAAATTGAATCTCTGTAGATTTTTGTGAACTTCCTCAAATAAAAAGTTCCATTGTTCACTAAAATGCATGTGTGTGGGTTTTTTAGCAACAAAAAAAGTTTTGAATAATCATAATACATAAATGATGCAGTGTAACTACTTAAAAGTCTAATCTACGGTGGGGGTTTAATGTTTGGCTTCTACCCTTTGATCACAGTCCATCACATCCACTGCAGGATTTCAATATAAAAAATTTAAAATTATCTGTTTTAATTTGGAATGTTAGCCTAGTAAACTAGCCCCAACTACAAGCGTCCAAAATAATTTTTGCCTGCAAGTGGTCTAGCCTCGATCAATGCCCCAGGCCCTAGAGCTGGAGGGCCAATCACAACGCAGAGATGTGTTTTGAATGTCTGGATGCAAAGCGTTTTCAGGGCGTGACAACAAAGCTGTGCGACGCTGGAGAAAGCACAAGGAAGATAGCAACAACTATTGAACAGTTCTCATTTGACTCAGCTTTGGAATCAATGTTCGAAGGATTAGACTTGGGGTTTCCCTTGCAACGTTAGCAGGAAGAGGCTCCACGCTCTTCATTTTTAAGAAGGATGTATTCGCCATTTTTACAGACAGGTGGTTAGTTTACACTTCCCCACCAACTTTCTGTTGCGCTTGCTACAATCACAGTCAGTTGCCCTCAATGGTCAGAGCATTGGTCAATAGGCACAAACATCTTCTGATGTCTCGTTCATCCGGGCCAGACTAAATTACACATTTAATCTCACATTTAGTCTGGTTTATCACGCTAATTGGAATATGGTATACAGTGAACCCTCACTATAACGTGGTTCACTTTTCTCGGTCTCGCTGCTTAACGGATTTGCATCATGCATTGTGTTCTGCATTATTTATTTATAACTATATTATTTTACAGTACAGTAGTAATTTGTAAAAAAAAAAAAAAAAAACAGTTTATACAGTACTTTTATTTGTTAACAAATGCTTGGGGCTGTAAAAAGTTTTGGTTCCTTGATTTCAATGTTTTATGGAGTATTTCATTGTATAATAAAACAAAAAATAAATATTTCTACTTCACTGATTTTGCCTATCGCGGGGTTTTTTTGGAACGTAACCCAAGCGATAAACGAGGGTTCACTGTAGTTCAGAAAATAAGAAAATATGCTTGGCCTATGTACGCTGAGACGTAGGAAAAAATAAAAACACCTCTGCATTTGCCTACCTGAAGGTAGCGTCCCTGGTAAGCCGACAGTTTATCACCAAGAGGAACAACCACTTTCTCCACACTCCGCTGATGGGAATGAGCCTGGATGTCCGGGCTCTCCTCTGAACGCAGCTCAATGTGTGATATTAGTAGATTGGAGATGACAGACTGAACCGACTGTAAAAAAAAAAAAGAAAAGAAAACGACAGGTAAGAAAGGGAGATCGGAAAGAAAAAGTTTGTGGAGGCTACTTCTGGGCATTTTACAAATACAGAGGCGTTGATCTCACCTTTGCGTCTCCTCCAGGAGTGGCACTGAGAGCCAGGATGCGGAAATGCAGGGTCTGGCTGCTCAGCTGTTTGATTACCTGAGACAGAGAAAACAACCACAACCATTAAACATTTGTTTTAAGCCCCATATACTGAAACCAGTTGCTTCCAAAAGTCGTCATATTGGTAGACTGGTTCCACCAGTGTGTAAATCAACTGCTCTGTAAACGCCTCAGAGGTTTGACAGAGAACCATAAACACATCATGGAGGAAAAAAGCTGCAGAACACAATCAGTTGGAAACAACAATGTGCTGGATACCTGACAGTAAGCATGGTTGCCCAACGCTTTGTGAGCTTCGTCAATCACTACACACTTGATCTGCTTTGCTGGACAGGTGTCTCTTGAAAGATCATTCACCATGACCTGAGGGGTGAGGAAGAAGACGCGTTTGGACCTCCACACCTCCTGCCTCTGCTTCGCTGCAGTGCTGCCTGTGAAGCCATAACGGATGACCATGTTAACAACAGCTAAAGCCCAGATTATAGGCACCATGTGGTGTTTCTGTCATTACCTGTCAGCTCCGCCATGTGTTCCTGAGGGATGCCCATTACTTTATAACAGGCCTCTATCTGCTGCGCCACCAGAGGTTTGGTAGGAGCCATAAACACAATCTTTCCTGCTGGATACCAGCGATAGAAGTTGTACATAACCACAGAGGCTATGAATGTCTTCCCCAAACCAGTTGGTAGACACACCAGGGTGTTCTGAAACAGGGAAGCCTCTGATATCTTCAGCTGATAATCCCTGATGGGATAGTTGGTAGGATAGATCCATACTTCAGCTGAGGAGCTGTCAAAGCCTGGGAAATCTGGATATATTCTCCCACAGGATTGGGTAGAAAGAGGAGCTAGGTTTTGTCCTGTTGCATGATTATTATGAAAACTGTTGGCGTTCTCAAGCTGGAGACTCTTCTCAGCTTCATAGACAGCTACCACCATCAAGTCATCATCCTCATCATCATCAGAGATGAAGTATTCCACTCCAGCTTGTCTCTCTGCTTCATATGTGCTATTCCTGCCAATTTCTGTCCATGGAGCCTTCTGATGAGGAGGAAGAGGAGGGTTTACTGCAGCTACCTGAGCTCTGCTGCTGCTGCTTGAGGTTGACCTGTTCGCTCCGGAGGTCTTTCCAACATTTTTCCCCGCATGGACCGTTTTGTTCTGGGATACAGAAGCTCCCCACGTCTGGAACAAAGTTCTCTGATTTGAACCACCACTCATCTTTATCAGCCGTGGCGCAAAACTTTAGGAAAAGTGCCATGTGGCTAGCAGCAGCATCGCAGCCCGAACACAAACAAAAAATTACTTCCGCCGGCTTGTTTTTCAAAATAAAACAACCAGATGACAGCTGCACGTTTCACTTTTTGAATGTACCTCAGCCTTTTAACATATTTAACAAACTTTGAAACTATTATTATTTTCTGTTAGTTTATAAACCCCCTACGCCTAGAGCATTTTTGTAATATATACATAAACTTTTAATGTTAAAGATACAGACCGGAAATAAGCATTACAATTTACGTTACCTCCCGCTCTCTGCTGTCATGTTTCCATAACGATGGACAGAGGCAAATGGGACGAAATAATCACACGTTTTCAGGTAACACACGCACACTCCAGTGAAGCTGAAAGTTTTTTTCTTTACCCGAAGATCGACTTTTGTCGTTATTGCGGTTGCCCGCTCCTTAAAGACGTTGCTAGCTGTTAGCGCAGGTGTAGCCTGTTTTGATGCTAACTGTATTATCGAATCTCTGTAGGCGCGTGCTCGCGGTTACCTCACGAGAACCGAAGTGCGGCACGCGCGTGAGGACTTTGAGGAGATCGTAAGAGAGATAGAAGGAGGGGTGAGCCATTTAAGGTGGACTGATGCGACCCTCTCCGCCCCACACTTTACAGACACGGTAAGTAACTTTACTATGGACCAGAATCCTGTGTCTTTTAAAAAGCCTGAAATGAATTAAAAAATGAAATATCTCAATCCAGTTTTCCCTTACTCAAAGCAGGGGCGGAGCTAGATGGGGGGCCAGGGGTGGCCATGGCCACCCTTAGCCAATCATTGGCCACCCCTACCATTTATTTTCCTCTAATACAGATGGTGGCAACAGTAATAATCTTAAATGAAATATTCAAAACATTTAAATTTTTCATATAATTAACAATTGCTTGACACAAAAACACTGTGATTATTAAGCACATCAATATACTAACATTAAAGATGATAAGTACAGAATTCAAGCAGAAATAGATTTTGTGTTTTATGGTATAAAGAGAAAATGTTGAGGAGTCTTCAGTGAAATCATAAATAACTATTTTAATAAAAACATATTAAATAATCAATTTATGTTGATATTAGTGCTCGTAAATATCAATTTTATGCTGAATGATAATTGATAAAAGTAGGTAAGTAATGACGATGGAAAAGATGTTCGTCCAAAACTCAAACCTGAAAGAATTTTGTCCACTATACCTTTTATTTAGAAAGCACGGATGTTTGAATATATTTGTCTATTTGTTAGCAAAGGCTGTGGGAAAGTATGGTTTGTCTTTATTTAGAAAATATGGGTGTTTTGCTTGGGAATTTTCCTTTTGGAACAGTGAAGACTGACCGTGAGGTTTTGGTGCCTATCTACTTTCGGCCACCCCTCATCCTACATTGGTTATTACCTGGCCACCCTTATAAAAATTTTCTAGCTACGCCTCTGGTGCTTGGGATTTTCAAATAATCAAGTGCGTACTCCCTCAAAAGCAAGTTCACCATCTGTTCTCCAATTTTATTTCCATAGCTACTCTTTAATGAAACAAAAAAGGAAAGAAACACTGACCACTGCAGCTGTCAATACCTTTTCAGCACCATCATCCCTGCCTCGTACAGGACAGGCTCTCCTAGCTGAGTGCTCCTAACTCCACCTGCAGGTGAATGACAGACTTCCTGACGGGAAGCAGGAGAAAACAGGTGTCTGATTTCAGGATTATCAGCACCAGCTCCGATCAAGGCTGCATTCTCTCCCCTTTTCTCTTCTTACTGTAGGCCAGGAGTAACCAATTAAAAATCAGCGGGGTCCGAATAAAGAAAATAAACAACCAGTAAAGGTCTCGAGACAAATTTATTATACTCTGTTACTTTAAACAGAATTTAACACTGAAATAAAATTAGTTTTTTATGTATCCATGTTATACACTGACTTTTTAAATAAAAAAATATTTAAAAAAAGAAATGTTTCCATTTTAAAATCTAAAGTGTTTTTATAAAATACCTGAACTGACCATTTTTTCGTTCTTTTTTCTGGCTTAATGAGAGCAGTGGGCTTTAGGCTGCCCTGCGAGGCTTTAAACCTGGGTTTGAATGAAGACTAAGCCATTCTCAAGCACATATCATGGTGCTCATTTTGAGCCTGGATCGATATTAATTTTTGATAATGTACATGGTGGAGAATACTGTTTCACAGCAGTAGGTTGAGCCAAACATACTCAAAATGTGCAGGGTCATCCTTGGGCACGCCATTTCACTTTTCTTTCATCAGTTCACTGCGGTTCTACCAGCAGTCCACACCTTTTTTCATTTTTTTCTCATTGTCTTCTCCTTCTTCAGGTTTGCCTGCTGTGTCTATAAGTAGCTAGCAGCAGCAACCCAGACTGACACAGCTTATTGGCTAATTGGCATCATGTGCAGCCTGGTACCGGAGCGCTTCGCTGTACAAATAGGAGAAGCAGCGCAAGTGAAATTAGACACTGCCGTCGCACAACATACAGTAATTTATAAATGTTTGAAATCAGATTGGGTCTGGATTACCGAGCAGGTGGGTCCGGATCCAGACCACGGTCCGCTAATCCCTGACCTCTGCTGTAGGCTAATCCTACTCTAGTCCAGGGGTCTTCAACGTTATCCAGGCCATGACCCCCCAACTGATGGCGAGAAGGAGCCGGGACCCCCTAATTATATATATGGCAGAAAAAAGTGTTCTATCAAACTGCTCCTAAAGTCACTCTATTACAGATGAAGTCATGTCACAAAAGTAATTTCGCTGTGGGATTATTAAAGTATTTCTGATTCTGATTCCTCATTGATGGGATGTTTTGAATGAAAAGGTGCCCAGCTTAAAAATGCTACTGAGTGTCACTGAATGTGTGCATTGATGACTGAAAGACATCTTCTGCCTCCATTTATCTGTTTACTACAGTGTATTAAAGACATTTCAATTAGTGGAAAAAATTCTAGGGGGGAATATCAAAAAAGTACCTCCGTGGAGCCCTAGGGGTCGCGGACCCCCTGTTGACGAACTCCGCTCTAGGCTGTAATGCTCTGCAGGAAAGTTTTAGCTGACCCCTCCCACAGCGGACACAGTTACAGACTCTTCTCTCTCCCAGGAAGTGTGGTCCATCAGGACCAAACCTCTGGCCTCAAAAAACAGCTTCTTCTTTACTTGCTACTAGCCTCAGTTTCTTTCCTCTTTTCTTATTTCCTCATACAACTTACATCTTTTTAGAATTCACACTATATGTTTTTTTTTTTTACCTGTACTCAGAGGTGGATAATCCAGGTTAAGTTATCAAAAATCCTGTATAGAGATCTATTCCAGTCAATTGCATTTCCAGCTCAACAGCATAGTGACTGCTTAGATGCAATTCAAAGAGATTCAGCCAAAAAAAAGTGTTTAAAAGACTTTTCTCCATTTACTGACAGAGTGGATCATGGCTTCAACCTCCCAGCCGTCTACTCAAGACAACAGGTCCTGAACTAGATGTCAGTACTCTCCAGATTTCAGATCCCCCACCTGAAAAGGGACAGGATCACTGTATCCAGCCAGAGAGGCCAACAGCAGAAAGCGCGGATTGCTCTAGCATCCCAGTGAGAGGGGATGTAGAGGAGCAGGGATGGACGGTTGAAGGAGGGGAGACAAAGAGAACAGGGAGATCCTCCACCATCTGGAGCAGCCCCGAGCAGGACATTGGTGTTTATCCTCAGAGAGGTACATGGTTCAACATGCACAGTATTTTATGTCTATTCAATCCCAAGTTAAAGGCTTCTGCAGTTGTTTTTGCTGTAAACATTAAATAATGAAAAGCATTGAACTCTGTCAGTTGTGATGAATATAATTTTTAATATAATTTTGTTAAGTGAAATGAACAGAGAGAACTGACTCTAGGAACATAACAGCCAAAACAACACAACCTTTATGACAGAGAAATTGTACAAACTGATATTGTGACGGTGGTGTATGAAGTACACACATTTGTTACTTAAGTAGAAGTATAGATACTGCAGTTTAAAAACACTCTGGTAAAAATTGAAGTATCAACTTGACCTCTTTACTCACGTAAAAGTGAAAAAGTATGTGCTCCAAAAACTATTTAAAGAATAAAAGTATAAAAAAACATTTAAAAAAAACAGCCAGATGCCACTATATAAATTGAAAGCTCAATTTTTCGACTATTTCGAAAGATTCTTTGAGATAGATGGAGAGATAGGATGAGGGAGGTCTTGTTGGTCTCCATCTCCCGAGACACTCTCGCCTGTGTCCGACCTTTCAGACATTTCAACATCTTTTTCTGAATCCGACATCGTAGCATGGCATAGACAATTCACGTTTGCAGTTTGAAGAACACCTGCTTGCTTCTGATGATTTCCTTTAGCTAACCAATGAGTGTTTGCGTTCTATGACTCATCCAATGACACTAGTTTTCACTAGATGCGGATGGAGCCAATGATCTGCATTGGATGGCGCACATGACGTGAAATAAATAATTAGAAACATTAAACCAAAGCCAAGAGTAACGAGTGACGTTTGTTTTAAAAATGTAAGAATAGAAAATACAGATTCTTATGTGAAAATGTAATGAGAAGAAGTCAGAGGAAAAATAAGTCATGGAGTAAAGTATAGATACCTAAAAAGTTTACTTAAGTACAGTAACAAAGTATTTGTACTTCGTTACTTGACATCTCCGTATTGTGATGATAAAATATTAGAGATTAACTGAGTGTTGTATTGCTGCCATGTTTCCCATTGTCCTGCAGCTCAAATTAGGTTTTCAATTTCCGCTGCTTTGTCATCACATGGCAGTAGATCACTTGTAATTGTGCGGTTGTTAAATGTGCCCCTTATAATCAAATGACACTCAGAATACAACTACCTGAAAAAGAGCTCAGAGTTTTTATATTTAATAAGTGTATAAATATATATAAACTAAAGCTTTTTTTCTTTTTGTAATTTTGAGTTTGTGATCCTTGACTCAGGTCTTCAGCAGTACTGCCTGGCACAGGATGTGCCCCGTACTCCACAAGCTCTGCGTCTCCACAGAAACACTCTGACCATGGAGCTGGTCTGGATCCAGCAAGCTATCGACAGCAGGAAAAAGGTAAATCTTTGACTTGGAGTGATGTTTCTAAAAGCCTTTCTAATTTTCTATTTTGGCATCTTATAACATTTCTAGGATCCGCCTTGTAAAACAGAAAACTGTCAATGCTGAAACATACAAATGTTTCAGCATTTTCTTCTCAGGAGATAAACAACAGGGATGTCAGGAATCCTAACTAAAAGGTCAATGTTTCATAAAATCTATTGAATAGAACTGAAAAGTTATATCTATGTTTCAGTTCACAAGAAAAACTTAGGAAAACTTCAGCCTTTTAACATTTTTCCACTAAAGGGTTGAAAGGGGGGGGGGGGTTTTCTGGATACTGTAAGACTACAAATTGCAACAAAATTGGTATAACATCAGTTATTATCATCCCAATTTTAGAATCATCTTTTAAAAAATGACTCACATTGATTGATTTATATGTAAATGCTGAAATATTTTTTTTTACATGTAGTTTTATTTTATTTTCATTAATGGCCCCCTCTCCAAAAACTTCCCCGAACTTGAGATGCCTTTCCTGGAACATTTATGGATTATTTTCCTAGAACTTCCACCATACTTTCCTAGAACTTTTGAAGAAGTAAAAAGTGCTTTGCTAGAATTTCAATGCTACTTTGATTTTTCTTCTCTGTTTCACTTGTTTGATGAGTTTAAGAGTGCAACCAGTAAAGGAAAGTATCAATTCAGTTTCAAGAAAGTGTCCAAAAGTATACAGCAAGATCTTCAAAGAGCTTGAGAAAGCTCCTTGAAGGATTTTGCTAAATTCCAAGGAGAGAAATCAAGAGATTTTTGCCCCAGGGCAGCAAAAAAAAAAGTATTTTTACATGACACCATGTAAAAATACTTATAAATGTAATTTGTCCTTGAGCCAAACTGACACACAGACTAGAAGGGAGCAAAGTAAACATCTCTGAGACAAACTTATTGATGTAGAACAAAGATGAGCTCGATATTTTACTGAATATTTGATTTGTGTTGTGTTTTTAGTACAGTTTTATTCATTTTGTTTTTAAAAAAAATTTTTTTCTTTTCTTTCCTTCTGCAACAGGTCATTTTTGCATTATAGTTTTACTGTAAACAAACTGCACAGGAGTTCATTTATTATTTTTATGATGCTACAAATAAGAGACTGTCAAAAAAAAAAAGCCCTCCAGAGTGGCAATGAGTTTATAGTGGGTGTGTATTTGATCTGATCATCTGATGAGTGATGGCAGCAAACGAAATCATTGGCAAAAATAGAAGGCCCCGATATCGAATAATGCTTAGGGCCTCATAGATGTTTGGGCCGGCCCTGGTTTTGATTACATTCTTTAGCTCTGTATCCAAACACCAAGGATAAGCTCCTTATTACTGCTAATATAAGTTTATATCTGCATAACACAGGCAAAGTTTTAATGTGTCTTCTGATGCCACCTCCTTTCCAGTACCTTTCCCTGAGGAACAGACTGAGTGTATCCTGATGGTTAACCTAATGTGAACAGGACGTAACAATGTGGGACTGTTGATGCCGGATTCACTAGAATGTCATCTGTGTTGAAATTTATTGTAAGTAGTATTTATGATGTCATATATGGAAATATTTGCACTGATAGACTTGTATGGTTTTGATATTGTGAAAACAAATAAATTATATTTTTCCACAAATAAAAGTCTGAGTGTTTATATTGATATTTTGTTGAGTTTTAAAGCAAATCTTTGAATTAAAACAGTTCCATGGTGGGTCAGAACCTCATATCCCCAAACTGGATCTAATTCAATGTTTTTTTTTTGTTGTTTTTTGTTTGTTAAAATTTGTCTTATCCTGTAAAATGCTCTTTTAGGTTCCTCCTTTTTGGATAATCAGTTAAACAAGGTTCACATCCCCATTTGGGCTTTTAATGGTTCCCACATTGGATTGGCTTTACTGAAATCAAATGCCATGGATTTTCACCATTAGAGTTGGTTGTACTAGTTTAAGTTTTTTATTTTTTTCCTGACCAACCAAGTCTAAATCAAACAAATTAATGTGCTTCTATTAAAATGTTTCCTGTCCCATTTTAGTTTTGACAGCTGTTCTGGATAACTATTGAAGCTAGACCAGTAGAGAAGTTGGTCAATACTTTTGGCCGTGTTTTTTCTCTATCTTTATTGGCTGCTGTTTCTATGCTTTTTAGTGCATTCAGCATATATGTCTTGAGATGACATGAAGATCAAGCGTTACCATTTCCTACATTCGTTGTCCATTTTTATTGTTTAAAATAATGTGTTGATAAATGTTTTTTGTTTAAATTAAGACTTGAGAAATTCTGTCACATTTTCGTCATTTTTTTCATTTAATTAAGTTGGAGGTGTATCTGCTCCAAGACTCGACCCAAAAATACAAGCTGCACCTATCTGGGATTGGTTAGACAGATAAAAAAATAAATAGCCTTAAGAAAAGAATTGGTATCAGTCCATTAGAAGACTCAATCATGTCTAAGTTTCTGGTTTGAGGGACTTTTTTTCCTTCATTATTTCACCCACTCTTCTGAACAGCCCTCAGCATCATCCTGCCATTACTGTACTCCACAGGTGGTGACCAAACAACTCAATATTTGTCGTTTTTTTTTGTTTGTTTTTTTAACCATGAATCTCTTCTCCGTGAGACTTTGTTGATTTCAAATCATGGGCTTCACGAACAGCAGCCTCCCAAGACCTCAATACCTGGTAACATTAACCTGGCTTTAGTGTGAACTGAAAAGCTGGTTTTCTACTAGTTTCTAGTTTATTATAAACTTAAGACTTAGTTATTCCTGTGTATCTTATGAACATCAGACCCAATGTCATTTACATTGAGGGGAGGGGCATTTGAGTCACAGTTGAAACCTTGATAAAAACAGGTGCTCCAATTGAAAAATGATCCCAAACAAAACCTTAGAAGGTTGTTTATGTCATTTCCATGCATTTGACTAAATACCCTTCAGTAAATATTAGTGGGGCCTCATGTATCCAACCATATTTGATCATTTAGAACATCGCTGAAGTTATTTTTAGGAAGATACGTTTTTTTGAAAGGTACTTTTCATTTGCAAATTAGTCTCATTGGAACACACATATATTGATTATAACTGCATATTTGAGCCTACATGAATCATTTAGATCCAGTTTGAGATAGAAAGTAATTATTTGTGTTTTTCCAAATAATTGAAGCGGTATATTTTATAATTAACCTGCCATGGAAGAAAAATGGTTCAAAACATTAACGGCCCCCATTAATGTAATTAATGCTGGAGGCGATGAGATCTAAACTGAGCTGTAGGTCTAATAAATTGAACAAAACTACTTTTACTGTTGTTAATTTTGGGACATTAAAATGTTCTCAGTAACATCTCACTGGCATTTTTGCAAAAACACATGTGCAGGTGTAGAGGTTTATCTTATTGATTCAGCCCACAGCACAGAGACCCAACCCCTTCTCCCTCCTCTGTCACACAGCTTTGTTGTGGTTTCCATCGATGGTTTGGCCCACAAAGCCAGTCCTTGCTGGCCCTGCTGCCATAGCAACCAGGAAATACTCACCGCCGTCAAAGTAGTAGTAGTGTCCGTGAGAGAGGGGGGCAGAGAACAGAGCAGAGCGTGGGGAGCTGGAGTCTAGACGGACCCCAAGAGCAGAAGGGATCGATTTCCACATTCGGCTGTGCTGAACCTAACCCTCCTGTAGGTCTGTGTGTGAAGTGTCTGTGCTGCACTTAGAAAATAGATCAGAGATCCTATGTATGCAAAGATGTGTAGTTGTTGAGCAAATATGCCTTAAAGAATCATATGTGGTGTTTAGTGATATAGTCTTTATGTGTGGAAAAATAAGTGTGTGGATGTGCTTGTAGCTCAGAGATGGCATCCAGCACTGCAGTTCCATCTCACCTGCCTCCAGTCAAGAACGTAGTGGTGTTCAGGAATGGAGACCCCTTCTACAGCGGACGTAGGTTTGTGGTCAACCAACGTCAGGTGGCCACAATGGAGGCCTTCCTGAACGAGGTGACCCAGAGCATCGGGGCTCCGCTTGCTGTCAGGAATCTTTACACCCCAAAGCAGGGCCACAGGGTCACAGACCTGCAGGACCTCAAACCAGGAGCCCAGTATGTCGCAGCCGGCTTTGAGAGGTTCAAGAAACTGGAGTGAGTACATGTTATTTATTATTGAACCTTCTGTTAGTCTAAAAGATTAATCTACCTGATTGAATACTAGATAAATATTAGCCAAAAAACTATCATTGTATCATATGATCTGTCTTTATACAGTTATTTGCATGCAGGGTTAAAAAAGCAAGCTGGAAGTCGTCATGATCCACAGGTAGGCTCCTTATTTCTACCATGGCCTCCTGCATCGTCCATCATTCATTAACCCACTCTAACAGAGGATTGCACCACAGGGCTGCAGGGTGAAGAAAACACATGAATGTAATCCATACATAAAACAAAGTCAGCACAAAATAGTTTGTGGATGAATGTATAACTGCTGAAGTGGCGCATAGGAGAAATAAAAAAAAAAAAAACGTTCTATAAATGTGTTTGTATATAAGTAGGAAGTTGTTTAGGTAATAACGCCCTGACAGTTCTGGTCTAATCTGAGTGACTATATTCTCCCAGTATTTGGCTGATGCAAACTAAACTTTAAACTTCTATGTGTTTTCTTTTCAGCAGTGGAGTCATGTGCAGCGACCCATTGATAGGGTTCAAACCTACATTATGATTCCTTTCCCAATTTTTGTGGATGTGATATAATTTTGATATTCAAATAAACAAACTTAGAGCTTTAGAAAGAGTGTCAAGAATGCCCACAAAAGAATCCTCAATAGCCTGGTACAATTATTTCCCAATGTTTCTAAAACTCCTTCAACATAGCAATATAGAAATATTTGCTTTAAAAACAAAATACATTAAAAATCCAAAATGTCTGTCAGTGAGAAATACTACGGAGCTCTGCCTTTAAATTTCAAGTTGCTGTGAAATACTCTGGGTCATCATTGGCTCTTAGACAACTGATCTTAAACAAAAAATCATCAGATATTTTTTCTTGATTAATTAATTATTAGTCATCAACTAATTTAACAATCAAATCTAATTGTTACTTGAGTAACAGTACTCAGACGGTTAACCATGCCATGTGCTGGAAGAATGACCTACGGTAGTAGTTTATAAAGTATAAACATTTGTCTAAACATGAAATACACACAATTTTAAAAATGAAAGTGATTATTTTTATAATATATTTAACATATGACATGTATAGGGGTGTAGATTTTTTAATTTTTGCCATTTGCAATTTATTTAAGATGAGTTTTTCTATAATCCAAATGTTTATTTAGCAATATCATTCCAAATATATTTTTATTAATCAAAATGTCACTGTAAAGGACCATATAAACGTGATTATTCATATTATTATTAAAGTTTTTTTTTTTTATTTCCCTGTGACTAATAAGTAAACAGGCATCTGCCAATCAAAATAAATCAGAAAAATAAATTCCTAACAGGGTTTAATGGTCTTTGGCTTTGATGACACACCTCTTGTACTTTAATATTTTTAATTAATGGGATAATCTCTTATTTGCTTCACTTATTTTAGCCCCAGATGTGATAAGATCAGCCATTTTCTTCTTACAGTACCGCTGGTATCAGTGGTTGTCATGTATAATGCTAATGATAAAATGCTAACTGTTCACTCTGCTATAATTTAATAAAGTACCTTAGCCTCATTAGCTACAGGTGGATAATGCCATAGCCATGCAGACTAAACCAGTTCCTACAGAGAGTTTTTTTTAAACAAGAAAAAGTTCAAATTTTATTATTTGTCTGTAGATTTTATAATTGCAATATTTAATATAAAAGAAAGAGTCGGTCTTTTAATCTGTATGAATGCATGAAGAAACTCTTTTTTTTAAAACTCCCGGTCTCTGCCTATTAGTGTTTTACAAAAACCATATTACATTCAGGAATAAATATGACTTTCATTTAGATTTTCAGTCAGAATCTTTGGGTTTTTGAAAGTTTTGCATGCCAGTGTTGTGGTTACCTTGGAGCAAAGCAATAAGCATGTGTGTGTGTGTTTGTGTGTGTGTGTTTGTGTGTGTGTCACACAAAGTTTCCACAAAATCCCATCAGGGCCATGTGCATGTCCTGACAGGCCTGAAATTCACAGCTTGATTCAGACTGGATGTAGATTAATAAAGAAAGCTCTCCCTCACGGAGGATGAAACCATAATGGTGGCTTTGTTCCGATTCCCCCCCAGCTATGGCCAGACACATTTGGTTTTCATTGCATTTATGTAAAGCATCTCGGTATAGAGCTTTGAGAGGATACCTCAAATCAGACACGGTAAGTAAATATGCCATCTGAGGACTCTTAGAGCGAGCTTAGTTTCCATGGCTGCCGCACTTGAGTTTACACGAGCAGAATGTTTAAATAGTCATTATACTTGAAGGGAAAGTGAGTTTGCTGGGATGGATATGGATGCGGAGAATGGAAGCGGCGTAAATCTGATGAGTGGTGTTTGAACAGAACAGAAGATGATCAGGCTTTCAGAGTGGGATGTTCTCTGCATTTGATTTTTCAAATATCCCTAATAGGCGAAAGTCATCCAGAGGCCAAACGTTTCAGCCAAATGGAGGAAGTTTATTCCTGTTCCCTGCATTATACAGTGAGTTTGACAATTCTACACAAATACACACCCCTTCAATCATAACCCTAGAACATTTTCTTTTATGTGGGTTTTTATTTATTAGACCCTCACAAGGTAGCTGGGATGTTGAAAGAAAATGGTGGATTTATATTTTATTAGTTTTTTTTTTTTTTTCAAATTTTCCTCTGTTGTATTCTTCTTTCAGCATCATACATCCATTTAATGAAGTTATTGCCCTCATTTGCAAATTAGCTTAAGATTGGATGGAGATCATCTGCAAACATTCACTTTTAAGTCATGCCACTGATTCTCAATGCATTTAGAGATTAACACTGTTTGGGATTTTCATTTACAAATTTATGTCTTCTGAAACAGACACCAAGTATTTATAAGCCATATTGTTTTTGTTTTATTACAATATGTAATCCCTATGTAAAAAATCCAGGAACTATTCAGCCAAAAAAAAAGAAAAAAAAATTGGATTAATTGATTAAATTAGTTAAACAGCTTCTTGTTGCCGGGAATAGACAAAAAAACAGATAGAGCCTCTGAATCTGTGTAAGAAACAATGAAATGTGTACAAAGAAAATTAAGATTAAAAGCTAAAAGTTTCTGTCAGATTATCGGTGTTCGAGTCAACAGAGGAATCAAATTTTGGAGTAAAGGTTTAAAGGAAATTAAATGAGAAATTTAGTGTTCAATTTAGCAGCTGTGTTGCAGAACAAGGACTCATTAAATTACATCTAAAGGCAGAAAATTGCAACTTTTTATTTTATATTTAGGGTTAATGGAGTTAAGAGGGTTGAATCCTTTTTTTTTTCTCTTTGACAACAATTCACAAATTTTAGTTGGTCTTTGACATCAGTGATATAATTAAAGTTTGCTTTTGCATCCTGTAAAAATTTAGATGCATGATCACTTTGCAAAAACATGCTTAAAAATAATATAAAGTATTAAAATAATACTTTGGCTGCTTTCGTCAGATTTTCCATCAGAGTCAATTAAAAACGTAAGGCTCTCCTTTAACGTTTGTTCAGTGTGTTCCGTAATGGAGATCTTCTGTGCCCACCTTTCCGGTTCATCATTCCCCGGAGCATGCAGCAGGACTTGGATCAGATCCTGAGTCTGGTTACAGAGAAGGTCAGCTTACGGACTGGAGCCGTGCGCAGGTCAGGCGAGCTTCACATATGGCCCTCTCCTAGATCCTATCAAGAAGTTCAGGATCTGGGTAACGTTTGTTTCAGACTGTGCTCACTAGAGGGGGCTTCCATCTCCTCAGCCGAGGAGCTGCAGACAGGCCGCTCCTATGTTGCTGTGGGAACTGAAAGGTTCAAGAAACTTCCATATGTGGAGCTGCTGGTTTCCAAAACTAAACAAAGGTATTGAAACGACGGTGCTCTGTTTGTTTGTGGAAATGTTAGTTTTTACATGCATCTGTCCTTGTTTCCTTCCACAGTTAAGACCATCAGAAGATACAACAATAGCCATTATAATGATCAAGTCTCCATTTTTATTTGTTTTTAGAAATTATCCTGAAAAGAGGAGGCTGCTGAGGAGAACTGAGGTAAAAAAAAAAAAAACATCACTTCTTTCTTTCACATTTGATTATTCATCCTAAATATCATATTTAAGTCAGACTTGTCCTTTTCAAACTCTCACACATTATTTGCAGCAGGTAAATTCAGAATATTTCTTTTAAAAGCAAAATAGATCAAAATGGTCAGACATTTTTTCTCTTAGAACAGGAAAGCAGGAAGTGGGCCTGAGGACCGCCACAGTGACTCCGCCCTACTTAACTCCCCAGAGGTAAAACGAAGAGAACCTCCATCTGCTTCATAACCATCTGATGCCATGACTGCTTGTTACTGATTCATTAGTTTAGCAAAAGATGGAGACATTATATGTGCATCTCCACCTCCTAATTAAAATGCATGAATAGCTGTAAGTCTTGACTTTCAGTCAGATGGTCGGAGGGTGAAGTCGACCGGAGATGAAGCTTCAGCTCCTCAGTCCTCGCAGCAGCTGAGCAGGAGAAAAGGAGCAGATGAAGCTTCTGCATTCTTCGCCAGACCCGTCAAAGTTCGCAAGAACAGAAATCAAACCCGACCGCCGCGCACCAATGGATCTGGTTAGGATCAACTTCCATTAGGCACAATATAGCAATATGCTTTTATGTATTATAAATATCTTAGCTGACAGGAAAGAAGTGTGAGAGACATATCTGAACTTTATGATCTACATGGTGTCATATAAACCCTCATACGTCATGCTGAACACAGCATATCTGGTGGTGGCAGCGTCATGCTGTGGGGAGCCTTTTTTTCATCTGCTGCAGGGAGACTAATCAGAGTTGATGGAAGGACGGATGAATTTAAAAACTGGATCATTCTGAGAAAAAAACAGGAAAAGAATTGAAAATGGAGCACTGGTTTAGAACCAACAGACAGTGACGTTTGTGTTCAAAGTCGGTCCTTTAAAGGCTGCTGTCCCGCAGTTTGTTTGAGATGCTCCAACAGAGCGGATAATTCAGCTCCTTGGCATGTTATCTAATCCAGGTGTGTTAGTGCAGGAAAAAAAAACCCATCTAAAACAAGCAGGACAGCGTCTGAGGAAAGACAGTAAAAACTCAAACGGGAACAAATATTTCAGAGGGTTCTGAAACCTAGCATTTAAAAGCAGAAGATATTGAATCCTTTTCCTTTATAATTCATCAGAAACTGAGTTTTAAAATAGTCTATTTTTGCGACAGTTAAGCCAGGTGTGTTTGAAGGAGAAGAAAGGACAAACAGGGAGGAGGTCCGGGATGCAGAGGAAGTGCAGGAGGATGAGAATACGGCAACAGAGCTTCCTGTTGATCAGGTTAGCTTCAGACACCACACACTCATTCCTGTCTCATTACATCAAAGTCTTTAAAGGCTTTAAACCTGAAAATAAAACTCATACAGCTTTGTCATCTAAAAATGTATCGCAAAGGTTTGGGTCAAATCTAAAGCTGATTTTCGTTCTTTATTTAAAGAGAATTGCAGAAATAGTTGAAGATGAAGACTTAAAGACCTCAGAGGACCCTGTGCACAGCATTCAGCAGGTGGGCAGCATCTTATTTAAATGAATTAAGACATGATAAGACAAAAATGTTAAAAAAAATAGGGAAAAAAATAGGAAACAAAAAGGCACGAATAAAATGCTGTGCCTGTGTGTATTATTTACTGTTAAAAGGGCAATAAATGTATTTCTTTAAGAAGAGTATTAGGGCCACTGAAAAAATTTAAAAAGTTAACTGATTTTTAAATTTTATTTCAGTATGAAAAAAAAAGTCTTTTTTCTTTAATCTCAGAATTCTGACGGCTAACAAACATGTTAGCATCAAGCCGTAGCCATGTCTGTTTTAAAGACTAAACCAGCTCTCTTGTTTTAATCACCTTCTGCTCTTCCATTTATGCAATAGCATCACCGGGGACCCTTTGGGCACGTAAAAAGTTGCCTAATTCCGTTATTTTCCACCAATGTGTTACTGGCCCCCCCAAACAACTCACATATTTGTCAGTGAAGCTAATTGCTCCAAATCTCTTCCTTCATGGTGCCCATCTACATTAAGATCCAAAATTCTGAGAAAAAAAGTCAGGATTCTGAGATTAAAGTCAGAATTCTGACTTTTTTTCCCATATTAAACTGAAATATTTAAAAATAACTTATTTTTTTGTTCAGTGGCCCTAATCCTCTTTTATAATTTCTAACAAAAAAAACATCTCTTTTTCTCAAGAGACGTGCAGAAAAGAGTGAACTGCATAACAGCAGCAACCATCAAAAGGAACCCAGTGGAAAGCAGGTAGAGCATGTGACTGGGTGTTTATATTAGCAACTGCCTCCTATTTAACTGGGTCAGTGTGTTTTTTTATTTATTTTTATTTATTTCTGTATGAAAGGGGAAAGCATGTGAACAGGAAGAGGAGTCAGCAGCTCAGACTCTGGTATAAACACACCCACACATTTAACCAGCTGCTGGATAATTACAGGCACAGAAAACTGATCATAGCGGTCTGTGTTTTCGAAAGGAGGCTGAGCTGAAGCCTGTGTCTTCAAAGTCAAGTTCATCATCATCTCACTCAGAGGGAAAGGTCAAGGAAGAGCAGGCAGGTTTACAAACATCTTCAAAATGTTGCAAATACTTTGCCCTTATGATTTTATATTTTTCCTGACAGAAGAGCCTGCAGGATGCATCACCAGCTCGATCCGGACAGAACCGGCAGGTCACAGTATGACGCGTCACCGAAGATCTCTTCCACAGTCCAGCTAGATGGTTGGAAGTTTATCTTTTTATCCATAGGACAGACATGTCAAAAATAAACCAACAAATCATTCCCCAGATTTAAAAAATAAACTATTTCTAAAAGGGATGTTTATTTTAACATTTTATTTACGCTTATTTCATCCTTTTTAACAGGATTAAATGCTGACATTATGTACATGTAAATATAAGAAACTTTTAACCCTGTGTAGCTTATTTTAAAGAAAATACCCCATAAAAAGCTGATATGAAAATAGTTTTATCCAGTGATGTCTAAATTATGGTCCTATACCTTTGATAAGTATTTTTTTAGCTGATTTAAGTTTTACCCAACAATAGGCTTCCTTTTTTTTTTTATTAGTTTTAGCTAACTTCAATTTAAGGGAAATTTTGTTACACCAAGGCATGACATAAATGATCCTTTTCATCAACCGTTCTCTAATAGCTTATTGTCTCGACAACATCTTTGGAAATTCCTCTCCCACGGAAGTAAAAACCAACCAGTAAAAACTAACAGCAACCATTTTCTACGTGAGCGCCATAAATCTAGAGTGAACCCTACTTCAACCCTCTATGTCTTCAGCATCTTCTTCCTCTGGCAGGTCTTTTGAAGTCCAACATGAGTAAATCTAGGAGCGATTCTCCCTGCAGGACAGTTTTCTGTAAACAGCTTCTGCCTAAATCTTCACCCTCCTCTAGTCCAGCTGAAGATGCAGCGTTGGTCCTCTTTTCTTTCCCGCTAAGTGATCCCCTGGCAGCGCAGGAGAATTTGCTTTAATCTTGATCTCCATCAGAGCTGATGCTGGCCCTGGTTCTGTCCGTCAGTATCTTTGCTTTCAACGGAGCTTATAACACACAGAGTGATCCCAGCCATAGTGAGGAGCAGCCCCAAAACAGCCCCTGCACAATGAGGAGCAGGAGAAACATTTTTAATAAAAAACAGAAGATGGAAAGTGATAGATGCTGCATGTCGATGATGAAGGATCCAGCAGAGATCATGACTCACGTTTGCCTCCTATTTCTTCACCCAGCAACTTGCCAGTCAGCAGAGTGCAAAGGAAGGTGAGAGAGTTCGCCACAGGAACAGCAAAAGACAAATCTGTGTCGGAAAAGAAACATAGTGAAATATACAGATTCTAGTTTGATGAGAGAACCGGTGATGGACGCCCTCCACATGTCAGGTCTTTGTTAAAAGGAACTGGTTCAACAGAAACAAACAGCCACATCTGAATGAATTAGAATATCATCACGATAGGAATTTGTTATTTCCCCTCCTCAGGAGGTTATTTTTTTCTTTGATGATACGGATGATCCTAGCTAATGAAAAATGTATTTAAATCTCAGCCTCTTGGAAAATGTGAATCAGATTAAATAAAAATCATTGTTAATAAAACGAAAATATGAGGCTACTGAGCAGAATGTCCATGTAATCCACTGTTTCTATGTTTGTTCAGGACTCCATTAGCATGAACGCCTGCATCAACGAGGCATGGCTTGAAGGATATGAACCTGTGGTTCTGCCCAGTTAGACTCCATTCTTAGGTCTGGGGTCTTCCTCTTCCTTTAAACCATCTTCCATATAGGCTCCTTGGAGCTGCAGTTCAGATCAGTTTGTGGATCAATTTATCCAAACTTTTTAGGCACACAGAAGCATCAGTGGTTCTAAGATATCCTGTTGGGCATTTCGAACTGACATTGAGAAAGCAGAACACCAGCAGCAGATGACATGGCTCCAAAACATCAGTTACCACAAAAACATTACAGCGGACTTCCAACAACTTGGTCTCTCTCTCTTCCAGACTCCAGGACCTTGACTTTTGAAATTAATCTAGATTTTAATCCTGCTTTATGCCTGACAGGCCCACTAGGTCACCATGGCAAAATTATTGTTTTTTTTCCACACCATACACCTAGGAATATTTAAATCCACACGGAAAGCTCGGTGTGGAATATCATGAATGATGAGTAACAAATGATACTAGCAAGGCTTCGCAAATATAAACACATATAAACATTTTATGAATTGTGAAAAAATTGTGAAAAGTCTTTTTTTTTAAAAGCTACAAACACTGTAGTTTGTGCATCTAATTTCTTTGTGGAACGTACTTGGAGTAGTGGCATTGCACTTGGATCCCAGAGGTTTTTTGTTTTTTTATAGCGACACTAGTGGCTCAATTTTTATTTTTTTTAGATAGTAGTCTGACAGGAAAGGGGGTGACACCTGCTGCAAAAGGCCACAGGTCAGATTTGAACCTGGGTCGGCCAGGTCAAGAACTAGGCCTCTGTACATGGGTCATACACGCTAACCACTGTTCCACTGAAGCACGCCCCGGTTCCCAGAGGTTCTGAGTTAAAGCCCTACACTGCTCCTCGGGCAGCACATAGTCGCAGCTCCCCAATGGGATGGGTTAAATGCAGAGTTCATTTCATAGCTTTGCACTTGTGAAAATGTAATGACAATAAAGTTGAATTCTATTCTTTGTATTCATACGTTCATTGAGCATTACTCGTCCTTTAACCTAAAACTTGGAATCGTCTGTTCCTCATTTGTGAACCTTTTCCCTTTCACACTTTTTCCATCCTCTAAACTTTCAATCAATATATTTTGCTACAACCCAGGCCTGTTACTGTATGTTTCTTCCTCTCTGCTGAAGTTGTCAAGTTAGTTGTCTCCTCCATGATTGTTTAGGCCACAGCCTCAAAAAAACATGACAGGTCTGTATTAAAAAAAAAAAAAGTTCCTTTACTGGTGCTGTTTAAAATAATTATCTAAAACGATCATCAATACTAATTTGATCATTAAAATTTGGTATTTTATTTATCAGGAAGATAATGAAAACTTATAAAAACAATTTAAATCTACCGCTAGTCTAATGCATCTATACATAACTACATAAAATGTATGTTGTTTTTTAAAATTGGACCTAGGGCAGAGCAATTCAGTTATTTTATCTATTAATCAAATAGGAGTTTATGAGGATTTAATTTATGGAAAAATTAAGATTGTTTTCTTTTTACCAACTCTCCCCTTCAGCTCCTATAGCTCGGAGTGACATCATTTTATCCCTTTCTGTTCTTAGCTATAACCTCATAACTAATAAACTAGCTCCCTGTGTGACAACACCAGGTTTAAACTTGTAGTGTTTGATATTTTCATTTTTTTGTTGTGGAACATGATTGTTTTACAGCAATTTCCCAGCTTGAAATTTGTTGCTATTAAATGAAGGTTAAAGATGATTGAAATAAAAAGGTGGTTTTTGAAACTGGTATACATCTCTTGTATTTTTTATTATGAAACTTTTAGTATTTAGTAGGAGGGGGGAAAAAAATATCAAAGATAAAATTTTTAAACCATATCTCCCCGCCCGATTGGAACAAGTGAAATAAATGGAGTTCCATGATGATATTCAGGGTTTATACAGGAATGTGTAATTTAATGCTTTTTAATGCTCTTCTAATGCTATTAGAAATCATTTTAATCATCAAGTACCCACTCTCTTTTGTTGAAATTTGCTTTTTTCAATTCTCTAGCTTTTTCTCCGCCTCAAACTTCTTTTCCGAATATATGACTTTACGATCAACTGCCAGCAGTTCCACGCAAATACATTGCGATATAATTATAATTATTAAAAATGACGAAATTGGTTTCATAAATATCTTTTTTTTTTTAAGAAAGCATTTTAAATGCCCCGATAATCACATTTAATGAATTGTAATGCCTTTAAATGCCTATAATGACTTTCAATGATTTTTAATGACCCATGGAAACCCTGATATTCTAACATATTGAGATGTACCTGTTCAGTATAAAAGATTATTAGAGTCAGATATTTAATGTATAGTTAGGTGTTTTACTTACCGGTGGTTGACAGCGTATAAAAATAAACCAGAGAACCACTCTGGTTTAGGAGAAATGGAACCAAGTACTAAAGAGAAACACAATGGAGAGGTTCAGCTAAACAAACAATAACAACAGAGTTCATCTAAACAGGAAACTTTGTCTTATGAGATACCTTGACGTTTAGAAGGAGAAACTTGATTTCAGCCAGCAGCTGAGAGACTCTGTTGGTTTCTTTCACATTTTCGATCCCCTCTGAGCCTTTTTTCAGGAACGGGTTGGTGCAGCCCCACAGCAGCGACACCAATATCAGACTCAGCACCTCCACTTCAAACCAAAACCACATTCACATCTCTACGTTAATGTTTATTATACACAGGACAAAATACTCTACTGCTGCTTCACAGTTTAATCATCAAATTTTACAGTTTGAAGCCAAAAGAATGTATTCAGAATAAAAATTTAGGGGATTTTCAAACAGAATTAAGATCTACAAAAAATACTGAAAACTGTTATTTAGAGAATATTACATCCCAGATATCAACATCCTGAACCAAAATGTTAGAGATTGCCCTGTTTTCCAGTGTGGTCCTGTTTCTCTGACTGTGACTGGCTGGATGTGCTCTCTTCGTCCTCTGGCATGGGAGTTGGCTCAGAGATCATCTGCCTGGCTGTGTGTTTCCTGGACGGGGCCTCCTTTTACAGTTGCTTTTTGTATCTCTGCTTCTGTCTCCTTGAACCACAGTCCCCTCGGCAGATGGCCGCTCACACTGAGCCTGATCCTGCTGGAGGTTTCTTCCTGTTAAAAGGGAGTTTTTCCTCTACACTGTCGCTACAAGCATGCTTAGGACTCATTTGAGTCAATGAGACGATGCAATCAACTGGTTTTTCTTAGATAGAAAATTGAATAAACTTGACTGCATGATCTGGTGAACTGTAAAGTGCCTTGAGATGACGTGTGTTGTCAATTAGCGCTACATAAATAAACTGAATTTAATTGACATATCAGAAATCTGTCCAAATCAGCAAAAAAAAAAATATGGTAAAATTTCAACCTGCCTATAAAAACCTGCGATATAATCAAGCTGCTTCTGTGTAAAGGATAATGTAACACACAGGTTAAAGATATAATAGGTCAGTTGTTTTCCTACCAACCATTGTTATTTGAGTAATATGATCTCATCAACCTTATTCTAACTTTGCACAAAATGATAAATAAAAGTAANTTTTTTAAACCAGCTTAGATATTGTAGTTGTAAAGCTTGGTAAGTTTTAATCTGGTAAAGCAACAGAGGTCTTTTCAGTTTATAAATATTTAAATGTACACACGAAAATGTGCATTTTAGACAAAATGAGAAAAACACTGGGGGGAAAAAAAGCTTAAAAAAGAATAAAATCAGCTTAAGTTGTTTATCAATCAATAAAGTAGATAATTTCTGTCGAGATTTAAATAAAAACGTATTTGATTTTTTTATAAATTAGGTAATGACAAAACAGCAGTGAGTATTTTCGAATTTAAAAAGGAGAAATGGATGGATTGAAGCTGGTCCAGATTTATTACATGAAGCTAAACAGCTCCTCATTCAGGGAGCTAACAGAAAGTTAGCAACTTTCAGCACCTGGTAGGAGCTAGGCTACTTCCTTAGCATAGGTTAGCTTTTCAGGCGTCCTCAATTTAGTTCTGAAATGTGAGTGAAACTGATGAGAGTCTAATGTCGACAGTAGATATGGTAAAAAAATATTCTAAAACAGCAAAACAAACCGGTACCTCTTACCTACAGTCACCATCCTCACGTCAACTGCATGTCACCTAAAAGTCGCGTTCAAGAATCCGTTGCGGTTGTTTAACATTGTTAAACCACACAAAATGTACTCATGTCCCCACGTAGCCCGTATATCAAATAAACGGAGGATTTTAATTTAAAATATAATTTTTATCAAAATGTATGTTAATTACGCGTCAGTTTTATTTTAATCAAATTAAATACCAAAAATTTGTTATCTTGAATGTACCCTCCAAATCCAATTTGTTTGTAGCCAAGTCCTACCAGCAGAGGGCGCAGTAAATCCTAAACAACCTTTTGGCTCGATCTATTTATTAACTTATGGAAATTTGAATGAGCTGACGTAGAGGGTTAAAATGAAATTAACTTATCTGGAGGCACATGTGGAAATTAACAGAGGTTGTAGATCAAATCACAAATGTAAATAATTTCTCAATAATAACCCAACAACCACAATAATGTTTACTTTGACGTTTTCCAGTCTGATAAGCCTTCATAACATTTCTGTCTATTGTTAGGATGAATAAATCATCTATATGATAATAATATTTAAGAATAGACAAGTATGGTGTAAATAGCTGAAAGTTTTAACTATTTACACCATAATAATACATGAAACCATGTATTAAAATTAAAATGATGCACATATGTATTAAAATGATGCACTTTAAAACAAGGAAGCTTCTTGTTATAACTTTATGACATTAATTTAGACAAAACATTTATTGTTTTTAGTCTTTTTCAGTTACTGATATAATTTATATCCACTTAATCACTGACTATTGAACAGGATTCAGTCTCTAATATAATGAGATGCTTCCTTCATAAATATTTGGTGCTATGCTTGGAGATTTCCAGTGTGGTATATATCACCCTTAATTATAGCATGTTAGCTGATTAGATAAGTGTTCAGTGGTGTTGAGTTTAGAGCTGCGTATTCTGTAATCCCAACTTCTGCAGGTTTAAATAAGTCTCTGGAAAACCTGCAGAGTTAAAACTAACCTTTGTAGGCTAGGCTTTGCTCCTCAAGAATAGAGATAGGATTATTCAAAAATGTATTGATTTCAAATGAAAGTTTATCCAAAAACATATCAAATGATATATAGACACCTTAGGAGATCCTTTAAAATAATTTAGATAATTATCCAACAAATTAGGCTTTAATTATATCTAAAGTAACTGTTTTTATTATATCTAAAGTAACTTTTAAATATAGAAAACTTTAAGCAGGATTTATATATTTATTATTAATCCTGAATTTCTTGATTACAAAAATGTTATATTTTTATTTACGTGATGTAAACTTCTGATATTAAATGTCATGTTTACATTAAATGTAAATTGAAATTCACAGATATAACAGAAATTACGGTTTTATAAATATATTATATTTATATAATGTGTTTCACTTAGTTAATTACTATTCCATATCATCATGTATAATCAAGTATTATGTTTATAACTGATGTTGTATTGGCTTCTTGACGGAGTATCTTATATTTGCATATTTGACCTACTATATGAATAAATACCAACTAATATGAGGAGGAGAGTACCCCCAAAAGATAGAATTAAAGCTACTTTATCTATTTATTGATCCATCTTTAACCACCATTACTATTTCCCAGTTTTCTATCTCTAGGGCAGATTGAGATGCTTTCAACAAGAAATACAAATTCAAACATAAAATATTGTAATTTTATTATAATCATAAGTCACAAAGAAAGACAAACAGATACAATAAAAAAAACACCCTAAGAGACAAGGAACAATGATATAAAGTGCAAAATACTTTCGTTTCAATTTCTTTCAGAATTCACATCAACGGGTTTTACTGACAGAAGCTAAACAAAATAAAACCTAAACTAATCTGTGAGGAAAACACTAAGACAGAATTATGGGTAATAAATCAGGTTTAACACAATCAGTTATACTGCTAAATGTTGCACAATAAACTGTCATCTAGCATATTTATATTTCAGTTATTGAATTTAAAACTTCTCATAGACTGTCCCATTTGATGATGAAGATGTCTTTAAATAAACTTTTTCCAAACAAAAGTGGGGCTACTGACACTGGATAGGATCATGGATCCAAAAGTAGAGTTTAAAGAACTAAATCCTTCACACCAAACATTGTCTGTCATGGCAGCCATTATATTTCACTGCTTTATTTAAGTATGGTTTCTCAAATAAAAGGTGAGAACTCAAAAATCAAAACATTTTTTTCCAATCATCAGATTGTCTTTATGCTGTATCCTTCATAATCCAAGGCTCTTGAATGTGACACCATTTTGTTCATGATTCAGTCACCTGCAGCAGCTCAGCGGGTCCACACTGACAGAGAGAGATCATAGATTCCCACAGGTTTCAGTCAGCACAGATTGCGGTCTGGTCTGAAGATAAAGCATCAGTCAGTGTCTGCTTTCAGCCTGAACTGCAGTCTGTGTGCTATGTGTTGAATGGAGAGGGTGCGTCATGTATGGTGACCACAGTGGATTCGCTGTAGTCGCTGGTGGTGCTGAACTGGTCTATGTTGTTTCCCTCCACACTGCTCAGCTCCGCTCTGGGCAGCTGGAAGCCGTTTTCTGAAGCCGGGTTGGAGTTGTTGATGCTGCCTGATATGGTGCTGAGAGGCACGCTGCCATTAACTGTGGACTGGGATAACTTTGGGCGGGGTTTGGAGCCCGACCTGCCTCCTAGAAGTCTTGACTCATGTGTTCGCCTGGCCAGAAAGAGAGCAACACAAGACTAAATATCTTCTTTAACGAGGCCACCTGCATGTTTTGATCGCTCATAATAATGTAAGAGCACCAAAAATATGATCACAAAGATGACAAGTATATATACATTTATTGAAATTTTATTCAAAAGACTAACAAAATTAGTGCATCTTTTTAAAGTGGAAGGAAAATAATAATACCTTTGAGATTTGTTTAAACCAAAAAAATTATTGGTTATTTGTATTCAACTTCCTATGCTCTGAAACTCATAAATACAATTCAGCCCAACTAAATGCCTTCAGTCAGCACTGAATTAGTAAAGAGAGTCACTGTGTGTGAAGGAACTACATTAGGTCCATGCTGCATTTATACACTAGCCTTGTAGGCTCTCGGTTGATAATGGATCTTTTTTATTACCAGGGCATGGAGTAAAAACAATGAATATCAGCCCTCCATCCCCAAAAACATCTGGAGCTAAATATGGGGCTTATTATTAGTGTTGTGATGATGCCAATACTCGATTCCTGGCTGTGCATTATTGGCCGATACCAATACCATCTGTTTGAAATCGATGTTTGTATATACCAATACCATCTGTTTGAAATTGATGTTTGTATATATATATATGAAGAACTACATAATACTTGGATGTAAAATAATTGCCATCATGGCTTTGTCAAGCTGCTGCCTACCTTTGTGAAGCAGGAAAAAGACAAAAAAAAAGTGAATCCAGTAGAACTTTTTATTGCCTACCTGGAATGGGTGACAATAGCTGAATAAACTTTTGGCTCTCAAAATGGTGTCGGTGCCCTATTTGTCGGTACTCGCCGATACCGATCACAACCATTTTAGTGCAGTATCAGGGCCCCGCCCAATACTGGTAACGGTATTGGTGCAACACTAGTTTTAATGTGCTAGAGTGGCCCACTGATCTATATTTATTCTCTTGATTGCTGATAGGTCATTGGTAGTACACGGTGCGTTGAAGTCACCGGCCGCCATATTGGTACCCCCTAGTTAGACTGGTCGGAACGTAAACAATACATGCGCTACAGCGTCAAACAACAATGATGTTCTCATAAGACTTTTAAAATAAAGATGAATTAATCACTTTGACATGCATTTGATGTTTGATTGCATCAGTACACTACTGTCATTTATGGTAAAAAAAAAAAAAATAGGCACATCACCGTGCATATTCAGATGAAGGCCATGAAGTCAATTAATAATTTTATATAACATATTACACAAATCCTTCACAACCAAAATACTGTGTTGATGGAACATGATAATATAGTCAGATATTAAGAATATTACACAGACACATAAACTCACACATCATCTGATGATGTGCCTAAAGTCATAAACTGATGATGTACACGTAATATACATGTATTGATTACATTATCATGGAAATTACATTACATTACAGGCATTTTTATGGCGCAAACCTCATTGAAATTGGGGAGTACAAAGATGGCAGCTGGTGACTTCAGTTTTTTTTTCAGTCTATCAGCAATCTAGCGAATAAATATAGATCTGTGGAGTGGCCCAGTCCAAATCTGAATGAAAATATGTGGTAAGACTTGGCAGCGGAGGAAATTTCAACCTAGATAAGCAAAGTTGATGGAGACACTCAGTTTTTCCTTCCACTTCAAACATACTTTTCAGATGGTCTATCGCATCAATTACACGAAAGTATCTGGTTGTTACATTAAAAAGTGACAAAAGTTCAAGAGGTATTCATACTTTTCTAATGTGACCAAACGGATACATGTTGTTTATGTCTTTAATAGGGGTAATTTAAATGTTCTTCTGCATTATGTTACAGAATTCAACAACAAAGAATCACATTTTTTCACGGATGAAAAGCTGGAAAGCTTCAGCAGGCATCCCGTTCACCCTGAATGAATAAAAATAGACCCAGTATGCTATCATCAGGCCAATACAATATGAAGGAATGTCATCTCACCTGTTATATGTCTTCAGAATGATGAGAACAACGGCAAGAATTATAATGATGCCTATGACAATGACAGCAATCATAGCCCCAGAGCCTGCAAAGCAGACAGAGAGAGAAAGAGACATAAAAGTCTAGAAAGGCAGGTTATCTACCATCGCCTCACCACATGCTCTGTTTTGTTCACATTTTTTTTTCTATCTGTGGTGCAACTTTTTAAAAAGTCCTTCAGCAGTGTTGTAACATAGCAACGGCACATTCAGATAAACAAAATATGAGAAAAATGTTTTAATATATGCATGGGTGCCATTCTTGAACACACTGTCATAAACTGTGACGATACAAATTGTCTCTAAAGAGACATGATGGGTGTTTCCTCTAGGTTTTCTAATATCTGCAGAAAGAACAACGTGTTTTAGAATCTGTAACCAGAACTGCAAGGAGACAAAAACATAAACAAACACAAAGCATAATCTGGTTTCTTACTCTGGATAAGTATTTGTTCTCTAGACTTAGTCACAAACGTTGTGTTTGAAGGAACTGTAGTGATGGGCGCAGGTGAAGCAGATGAACTCATTTTCAGCAATAACCTGCAAGAAAAGAAATTTGATGATCTGCAACATCTTTGAGATATTAAAGCAATATATGTTAGGAACTTTGTAAAAGCTTTCTTTCAGATAAAAACAAGAGCATTAGGAGGAGATTTTAGATTAATAAAAAAAGAAGAAAGAGACAATTATGTGGTATTGCATGAGTATTAACATTACATGCAAGGTAAGTTTATTTGTACAACTTCAAATCAAAATCGAAAGGTATGAGGAAAAAAAACATTAGTAAAGGGAGAAACATTTTAATGACTGAAACATTATTTGTTTATGTATGATATTTAAAACGAAAGCCCTACAAAACAGACAGTCATAGAATATTAAATGAACTGATAAGGTAATATTTGTTATGATAGACAGTTATAGGTTTCCATGGAGTTTGCTTCATAGGTTATACAAATATCAGCTAAACGCTTCCTCCACCTTGCTAATGCTTATGTAAAAATAAGTAAAAATCTCTCAAAATAAAAGTACTTTTGTTTAATTTGAGCAGGCAAATGCATTGATCTGCTGACGGAATTAGTATTTTTTTTCCCCCTTAAAATTAGATAATTAGATATTCACTTGTAATAGAATAACTGAGTTGTTTGCTCTTACTTCAAATGCAAATTATCTTATTCTATTTGCAAAACCTGATCAATACAAAGAAAAACTTGTGCACCAGGAACTCTGTAAGCAGATTTCTAATGAAATATGGTTCATCCCTATAAAATATCCAAGGTCAAAGACTATTTAGTACCTTTAAAACCATCAATAATGCATTAAAGCCCTGATAGCGAGTCAGTGCAGTGATTAAAGGAGTGGGGTCATTGGATCCAATAACCTGGTCTTGGCCTGGCCTCCAATAGCAGCAGTTCGGATGAGCTGCAGCTGCCTGCTTGATTTCTTTTTTACTAAAACCTATAATTTATCTATATGTTTTTAGCCGGATATATGGAAGTTAAAATTAAAGTATACTTTTCTCTTTCTCCTTATTCAATCTAATTCTAGATTTCAGATTTTTTTTTTTATTATGCTTGGGACTAAAATTAAAAACTTGTGCAACATTCTGCACTGAACCAAAGTCTGGCCCATCCATTTATTATCGTTGTGGTCTCAATTGATAATTGAACATTCACATTTTGGNCAGTCCAAATCTGAATGAAAATATGTGGTAAGACTTGGCAGCGGAGGAAATTTCAACCTAGATAAGCAAAGTTGATGGAGACACTCAGTTTTTCCTTCCACTTCAAACATACTTTTCAGATGGTCTATCGCATCAATTACACGAAAGTATCTGGTTGTTACATTAAAAAGTGACAAAAGTTCAAGAGGTATTCATACTTTTCTAATGTGACCAAACGGATACATGTTGTTTATGTCTTTAATAGGGGTAATTTAAATGTTCTTCTGCATTATGTTACAGAATTCAACAACAAAGAATCACATTTTTTCACGGATGAAAAGCTGGAAAGCTTCAGCAGGCATCCCGTTCACCCTGAATGAATAAAAATAGACCCAGTATGCTATCATCAGGCCAATACAATATGAAGGAATGTCATCTCACCTGTTATATGTCTTCAGAATGATGAGAACAACGGCAAGAATTATAATGATGCCTATGACAATGACAGCAATCATAGCCCCAGAGCCTGCAAAGCAGACAGAGAGAGAAAGAGACATAAAAGTCTAGAAAGGCAGGTTATCTACCATCGCCTCACCACATGCTCTGTTTTGTTCACATTTTTTTTTCTATCTGTGGTGCAACTTTTTAAAAAGTCCTTCAGCAGTGTTGTAACATAGCAACGGCACATTCAGATAAACAAAATATGAGAAAAATGTTTTAATATATGCATGGGTGCCATTCTTGAACACACTGTCATAAACTGTGACGATACAAATTGTCTCTAAAGAGACATGATGGGTGTTTCCTCTAGGTTTTCTAATATCTGCAGAAAGAACAACGTGTTTTAGAATCTGTAACCAGAACTGCAAGGAGACAAAAACATAAACAAACACAAAGCATAATCTGGTTTCTTACTCTGGATAAGTATTTGTTCTCTAGACTTAGTCACAAACGTTGTGTTTGAAGGAACTGTAGTGATGGGCGCAGGTGAAGCAGATGAACTCATTTTCAGCAATAACCTGCAAGAAAAGAAATTTGATGATCTGCAACATCTTTGAGATATTAAAGCAATATATGTTAGGAACTTTGTAAAAGCTTTCTTTCAGATAAAAACAAGAGCATTAGGAGGAGATTTTAGATTAATAAAAAAAGAAGAAAGAGACAATTATGTGGTATTGCATGAGTATTAACATTACATGCAAGGTAAGTTTATTTGTACAACTTCAAATCAAAATCGAAAGGTATGAGGAAAAAAAACATTAGTAAAGGGAGAAACATTTTAATGACTGAAACATTATTTGTTTATGTATGATATTTAAAACGAAAGCCCTACAAAACAGACAGTCATAGAATATTAAATGAACTGATAAGGTAATATTTGTTATGATAGACAGTTATAGGTTTCCATGGAGTTTGCTTCATAGGTTATACAAATATCAGCTAAACGCTTCCTCCACCTTGCTAATGCTTATGTAAAAATAAGTAAAAATCTCTCAAAATAAAAGTACTTTTGTTTAATTTGAGCAGGCAAATGCATTGATCTGCTGACGGAATTAGTATTTTTTTTCCCCCTTAAAATTAGATAATTAGATATTCACTTGTAATAGAATAACTGAGTTGTTTGCTCTTACTTCAAATGCAAATTATCTTATTCTATTTGCAAAACCTGATCAATACAAAGAAAAACTTGTGCACCAGGAACTCTGTAAGCAGATTTCTAATGAAATATGGTTCATCCCTATAAAATATCCAAGGTCAAAGACTATTTAGTACCTTTAAAACCATCAATAATGCATTAAAGCCCTGATAGCGAGTCAGTGCAGTGATTAAAGGAGTGGGGTCATTGGATCCAATAACCTGGTCTTGGCCTGGCCTCCAATAGCAGCAGTTCGGATGAGCTGCAGCTGCCTGCTTGATTTCTTTTTTACTAAAACCTATAATTTATCTATATGTTTTTAGCCGGATATATGGAAGTTAAAATTAAAGTATACTTTTCTCTTTCTCCTTATTCAATCTAATTCTAGATTTCAGATTTTTTTTTTTATTATGCTTGGGACTAAAATTAAAAACTTGTGCAACATTCTGCACTGAACCAAAGTCTGGCCCATCCATTTATTATCGTTGTGGTCTCAATTGATAATTGAACATTCACATTTTGGATAAAAGAGGCAAAAGAGTAAAGCCTTGTGGAACCAACATGAATATTTAATAGATTTTTAATGATCAAATAATGATAATAATATAATAAATATAATATATATAATATATAATAATAATATATATATAATAATAATAATAATATATAATATATATAATAAAAATAATAATAATAATAAGTAGTTCCAGTTTGCCAAATTAGATATAAACCTATCATAGCGAGCACCAGAAAACACAATCTTCTCTTTCAGTTTGTCAGTCATAATTTGTTGATCATTTATGATTTGCACAGAAAAGAAACAAAATAGTTTTTTCTTGCATTAATATCATTGAACAAGAGCTCTTTAAACTGAAATGCTGATATCCAGCTGCTTTATTTCAGACTTAAAACCACTGGTTGATGCCCAAGGAGGAACCATCAAGTTTTCAGCCTTAAATATTAATTGCTCATACTCACATTTAAATGGAGAATCTATATACAGTAACTTGGATTTTAAATGCAAAAGTTCAAAGTTCAGTGCCACACAACTCAAAAAAATAAATGCCTCAAAACTGAAAGAATAATAAAAAAAAATGATTTAGAAATAACATTTTGTGGAGCTATATTTTTAAACTTATAATAGAGACTAAAAATCCTATAAAATGAGGCCCCATTTCCATCCAGTCACATTTTCAAAAACATTAGTGCAATTGAAAGATGTCTTGTTAACTAGTGAACACATTTACAAAGCATTTGACAAAGTAACAGCTTGATCTTTTACAGAGAATGATTATTTCTCTGTCTTATTTATTTTGTATGTATGTTGTGTCCAGTGTTGAGTTCGGTATGTTTTATACAGACATTAAAAGAAAGTAGAAACATTGTGCCTACCCATCACCATGGCACATTTCTAATGTTTTCCTAGCTTTCTTAGCACTGTTATAAAGTACAAAAGATACGAGGCCAGAAGAGAGAAAAGCTGCAAATAAAGATAAAACTACAGCCATAGCGTTAAATTATTAAGCAATTAAGATTTTGATAAGCAGGCTTCAAATACATAAACATTTTAGCAAATCATAATGTTTTACATTGTACTATTCAAGGAACATCTCTGTGAGTTTAAATTGTTGTTGATATATAAAATTTTGAGATCTTTCTATGAGGAAATCTAAGCCCTCTTGCAAGCTCCCTGCCTGCCTTGTGGGCCTTTACAGCCTCATAGTTCACCTCCACCATAAGCAGGCTCCAGGGACCGAATATCAGAACTACAATAATAATCAAAGCTGTTTTCTAGAGTAATCACTCAAAAATAATGCTTTAAGTAAAATGCAATGTTAAATGAACAAAAGTGGACTTAAGATAGAAATCTGATGGATATCACATTTGATTAAACCTCAGAGATGATTTCCTGCAATGATAGAAATAGCACTAATTCAAAATAAAAGACTGAATAGATTTAACATCACCTTCAACTCAAACCTTCAAAAGTCCCAAGGCCCAACTGTTGGCAATGGACAAAACATAGAATAAAGCTGACTGTTGCAAACCAAGTTTCTTTCAAACATGTTTGTTTAAAATTTCATTTGGGGATAAAGTATAAAATGGTTTTGTAGGTTGGAGACAACAGGACGTTGGGATGTTTGGTCGAATACTATTAGGTACATTTTACTAAAACTGCTACTTTGTCTATTGGTATAAATGCTTCAGTGGCCATGCATAAATGTTTTACTAAACTGAATTTTAAATCTGAGTTTCTATTTTCCATCATGCAGGATGTATATGATCTGTTTTTTCTCCCTTTTTCCATCTGCAGTTCCACCCTTTGAGCAAAACAGATCCGAGACAATATTTCAGGATAATAGGAAAGCACTGTACAGAGGATCATTACACAAAGGAAGAGCGGCAGGAACAGAAGGTAAAAGACATGCAGTGAATTTAGGGTAGACATGCGTAAAGTGTCACTGAGGTAATTATATACAGCAGATTGAAATGGAGGACAAGATGGTGTGAAATTAAAGGTAATCATGACGCAAATGCAGGGATTATGATATATGGGACAGTAAAGGAAAAGAAAAAAGAAACATGCCTTGTTTTCTGTCCTCTTTTTGGCCTAACAATGACAAAACGGAAAGCCATATTTCATTTTCCTTGACCTCAGAGCGGTTTTCAGATCTCAATCTAATCTAATGTTATGCGTCATGCAGAGATCCTCTGTTATCCTGGAGAATCCCTGATACCGTTGAGGAAACAAGCTGCACACAGCCGTAGGTCAGGGCTGTCCCTGCAAACGATACCTTCCAGACTGGAGACAATCGCTTGCTCGGAGTTTGCAACTCATGCAAAAAAGAAAAAAAAATTACAACTGTCCCTTACTGTCTAGACTTAAAATAGCATCAAATGTATTTACATTTTCTCTCTTGCAACCCTGAAACGGAACAAGTGTCATAATAGCATAAAAAAAGAATCTTATCACATAATGTAACTGAAAAGTGGCCTAATATTACCGTCTGAGGGGTTTGTCATGTCCCATTTCAATTTCACCGAATCCTTATTTAGGGGAAGCATTTCAGTAATTGTTCTAAATCACGGTTAATTGAAGTGCTGGTAGGAGCGAGGCTGCAGTGCGTCAAATGAGACTAAATCACGGCAGCAGGTGGAACAGGTGGCTCGCCCAATTTGCATTGGCAATAAAAAGATGTGAATCCCAGCATGTGGAAACTGAAGGAACACACATGAACCCAGTCTGCTGCTGTCTTTCCTCTCTAAATCTGATCCATCCACCTGTGTGCGAATTGCAGTCAAATTAACTGGAATTTATGCAAAACCTTTCAATTCAAAACACTTGAAAAGATTTGACTGAATTGTATAAACTGGTAAACTAAAGATATTAACTAAAAGGAGGTTTGGGGTTGCTGTTTTAATGAAGGGAAATGTTTTATTTCTTTTATTGATTCCAATTTAATCTGATCCACCCATTCACCTTAGAATAAAAATGAATTGAAAACTCTCTTCTACTATATTCTACTCCTGTTTTTGACATCAGAACTCCAACTTCTCGACTGTAAAACCTTTTGATAAACCTAAAACCTTGATCAGCTGTTATTTTTTAAATGTAAATCCAGAAGAAAAAAAAAACCCTTTCTACTGTAAGTAGTTTCTTAAGTCAAATACCTTATTTGATAAAATTATTAAAAAAAAAAACATTGATTTTATGTAAATCAAGAAAAAAAATCTTAATTATATTAATTGCTGATGCCTTGGGGGCTTTTAAACAAAAAATTAATACATTTCTGGATTTGTATATCCTTGATAAAAACATCTTTTGTAGAATTTATGTTTTTATCCTTCAGACAATGGTAGACATCGAGCCTGATTTATCTTTGTGTTCGTTCACATCATATAGCAGATGCTACAGAATAAATAACTATCATCTATCCACCTATAATTTGCTTGCTATACACAGTACACAATTATAATTATGAATGTACGGTTATAACTAGATGATTAAAAAAGTATTTCTTAGTTTGTAAACAGCAGAAGGATGAGAAGCGCCAACTGCAGTGGCTCCTACAGGTTAAACATTCAGAGTTTACAAGCCTTGCATGTCCTGGATACAATTTGTTTTTGTATTTATTTTTTTTTATAATTTATGACCCAAAACTGTGGAAGCGATAATAAAACCTGACTGACATGAAAATTGAGAAGTAGGAGGTTAGATCCTTCTGGTTATTTGACAGATTGTTATCTTTTATTACCTGGTGATGACAAACTCATGGGGCTAATTTCAGATATGTCTGTGTACTGAACATGTTATACAGTTTCCTGATCACTGCTAAATATGGCATCATTGACTCTTCAAGTGTTGACACAATATTAAGCATAAAGGTTAATAAGGAGATCGATAACATTTACTCTTTACAGTGCTGACAGCTCCAGATAAGTGATCGGGAGCAAAGTTGGAAACACAGCCGCTCTGGTGACAATAAAAAACCCTAAAACCTAAAAAAAACATTAATTCTTTCACTGATCTAAAAAAAAAAAAAAAGCTTTATCTCAGATTTCATGTTAATGCCTTCTTAAAATAAAAGACAGATATAATGAAATTCCTGATGCATCTTGGTTCTGTAACTAACGGTTGGTAAAAGTCCCGATGTAGGAATTGAAAATTAAAACAAAGGAACCATTCTGTTTTTGCAGTTGGTATTAACATATGTTTCAATCTGATCTATTATAGTTCCTAAAAATTAAGACAGTAAATTAGACTTTAGGAAAATACAGCCGCATTTTGCATATTAGTTAAATACTAACTTTTCTACCACAGTCCTCTTTTGAAGAACTTCCTTCTA
>NW_015150658.1:574087-581625 GCF_000732505.1 Cyprinodon variegatus
CTGGAGGTTTCTTCCTGTTAAAAGGGAGTTTTTCCTCTCCACTGTCGCTACAAGCATGCTTAGTGTGAGGGATTGCCTTAGAGTCAATAAGTTGATGCAATCAACTGGTTTTCCTTAGATAGAAATTTTTGAATCGATTTGATTGTATGATCTGGTGAGCTGTAAAGTGCTGCTATAGAAATAGCTGAATTGAATTGAAAAGTGATGAGCTACTTTATCTCTTTCAGCCAACTTTTTGTGGTGAAGAAGAAAAACAGCCACCTTCTTTCAGATCTTAAGATGGTTCTGCTTAGGTCTGCCGTGAAGACGCATGGAAAGGATTTACTTTGATAGGCCCACCATGCAGCCGATCAGATACAAAGGCAGACGGATGGCTCATACCATTTATGTGAAACAAGGACCCTGGGTCTCCAGAGTTAGTGATTAGAGCTCAGTAGGCTGGCACACAAAGTAAGCATCTGGCTGGATTGCTATGATATTTCAGACTGCAGAGAGCTCAGAATTTAAGAAAAGTAAATTAACCATTTCTGTTTATTTACTTAAAGGCTTAGTTAAAATGGAAAAAAAGTAGAAATACATTTTGTAATAAAAGAGGCCCAAAAGTAAGTTCTTGATTAAACATGCAAGATTGGAAATACAAACTATTAACAAGGCTCTCAGGCACACTGAAGATGATGAGTCTGGGAGCTGAGCCAACACAAATGGATCTTTCAGAGAAGCCAAACTTTTAGTTTCCATGTTATCTTTATTTGTTTTGCTCTGATCCTCTTGTCAAGAGTAGTTAAAGTATTTCCTTCTCTCTTACATCACTCCATGACTTTTGTATATAACCACCAATTAACTTAAAGCGCATGCTTTGTAATTATGTCAAAGCTGGCGTCTATGATAAGAGCTCCATGTAAAAAGACATCTTGCTTAATTCAAACAAATCTGTGGTCCTTAAATTTGACAAAGTATTCCATCTTTGCACAATCATCTTTAGGTGTTACCTTATCGGACGACAGTGGAAAATGCCCTCCCCACCGACAACAAAATCCTAGAGGATCAACAGCGTCTCGCTGCAAACACTGACAGCTAAAATGCTGATTGTATGCATCCCTACTGGGTGTCTCCAGTCCAGCCTCTTATCTAGATGGACATCAAGGATTTTTGACTCCTCCACCACCTCCACTTCTTCTTCTCCCATGAAGATTACGGTGTTTGTTACAGTCATCTCCTTTGTCTTGCTAGTATTCAAGATAAAATGATTCTTCCTACGCTATGCCACAATGTAGACCACGAGCTCTCTGTACTCAACGTCTGGGGGAGTGATCTGAGTATTTCAGTGTATTCTGAATATTTCTGGGAATTAATGATGAGTGTGTCCTGTAGTACTTTGGACCTGCTGCAGTCTCACCAACTGTGGTTGGTTTATCAGGCAGTCTTTGATCAGGATGTTTGTGGAGGCATGCCTCTGTGTCATCTGGAGTTCCTACCACGTATGATTTCTCCAATTGTGCTGAAGGCTCTTCCAGAGGCTGCCTGACTGCTTCTCTGGTTAATGCTCTTAAAGCCATGTCTTACTAGGTTAGCAGTTAAGTCATTATTTTTCTATTTTCAAGCGTTGGATTAAACTGATTGCTGTCAGAACTTCAAATGGAATTGATCATAAGCAATCCCCACTTTAGACTTCTCCAAAACGGTCTCTCTGGGCGTACTGCTGTGTTCCTTAATCTGCATGTTGTTCAATAATGTACTTTAACGAACCTCAGAGGCCTTTGAAAAACAGATGGATTTATGCTGAGATTAACATACCAGCTGATGGGCTCTATTTCTAATCTGGTAATGTTACTGTTGATAAACATAACCTAAATAAAATGTAAAAGGAAAAACTCTTGTAATAACAAGCTGTATGACAAAATGCATTCACTCTGGTATTTCAGGTTCATATACAAAACATTTCATAAATGCAGCAGATTCCTTGGAAGGAGAAGCACCTCCTTTTCACCCGTTAAACTAAATCACATGTAACTAACTTCAATGCCACTCCCTATCACACTGTTGCTCCATAATAACTCAACTATGTTCGCTCATCACTGACCAGTTACTACACCCTACGTAGTTTGAGAAATGCTGGTTAAAGGGTTGCTTAATAGGCGTCGAGAGGTCATGAGGTTTATGACTATCATAACCAGAGCTTTATATATTAGATCCCAAATATATATTTTTATACTTATTTACATTTCTTTATTATTTGTAACTGATCAGGTCATGCAGTTCTGCTGCAAAATTGAGTTAATTGATTTCCAATTTATTACTGTCTATTTCTCTTTCCGCAACCTGCAGCTATTCCCAAATGCTACAATTCAATATCCTCTTATCCACCATGGGTAAACAAATCATGTGCTCTTTTTTTTCCAGACTGAAGGTTCAATGCTGAACAGGAACTCTTCAGTTTCCTCTTTTCTTTGTACTGGAGGAAGAACAGGTGAAGCTGAAGCGCAGTTTGGCTTTGCTCCCTACTGAACTGTAAATACAGCAGTCCCCGGCGCACGTAAACACAATCAAAGTGTGACCTTTACCAGATTTTGCCTGGTGTCAATATTTGAGAAGGTTAATGAGGAGAACAGGGGGCCTATTAGCAGCCTTGGTAGAGCAGATATGAAATTTGAGTCTAAAGAAGTGGACCTTCCACTTCATTTGTTTTCCAGCTGAGAAGAGATTTAAATTTGACAGTTATTGATCCAAATCAGTCATCAAGGGATCAACAGGATGATGTAAGTGAAAAGCAACATGCTGTCACGCATAGGTGTCTGAAGAACTGATAAAAATAACCACATTCATAGTTAAAGCTTAGATATACACTCTCAAACTTTAAGGTGACAAACATAAGAGTACTGTTTTGTCTAAGTCGGTTGTTGTTTTTGATGCAGAACTTTGAAGCAACAAAGCTTCGTTCCTGGAATACTTGTTAAACTCCAAGAATCTCACTTAAAAAATGAAATCCACTGCAAAGAAAATGCAGGAAGATGAATGTATACTGAGCTTAATATGAACCTTTTCTTTGACAGCTTCCCACCTCCCAGCATATGGCGCTGTTATGAAAAGAGCAATAGATGACTAAAGCCAAGAAAAAGCACTTGAGAGCTGTCGGGTAAACAAGATGTTATTCCAGTGATTCCTTCTAAAGCATGGTTTTGATTTTACACCTATCAGGCTTTTTAAAACGTTGCACCGAGAGTGTCTAAAACAGCCTGATGGGTGTAAAAAAAAAAGGGAAAAAGGAAAAAAAAGTATAGAAAAACAGTTTAAAGAGATGAACGGACAAAATGTTAGAAATGACTACTGGTCGTCTTACTAGGATCTTTGTTTGGGACTTTGGGATTAACAGATCTATGTACAAGTCAGCCATCAGAGCTGGAGGTCTGTTAAAAATTATCCTCCAAATGCTTTGATTAAATTCATAAGCAAATTAAACTCAGTGCTTATCTGAGTCGTGTGTGATAAAATAGGAAACTACACACAACTGATACCTGTGTTTATAGTACCATGATTAAAAATTAAACTCTATGCTAGAATAAAATCAAACTGTCTTTTATGCATAGACTATAGATTACAAAAGTAAAAAAAAAAAAAAAATCTAATATGGCTTAAAATTTTCAATAATGAGGTAAAATGTACTTTTGTTTGGACAAGCATAGGCTTTTATATGATTTTAAATATTAAAATAACTTGATTTGTTTGTATTAAACCACAATTTCCTCTCAAATCATAGACATGCTAGACTACAAGTAATTTAAATAGAACTGATCTGACAACATCCATTCATCTATTTTTTCCCGCTTATTCCCCCAGGCTCGCGGTGGGGCTGACGCCTATCTCCGGCAGTCTACTCCGGCAATCTCTGGTGTACCCCAGAGAGGTGGGGTACACCCTGGACAGGTCACCAATCTGCCACATAGAGACACACAACCATGCACTCACACACATTTATCATTGATTTTAGAGATGGCAGTTAACCTAACAGTTATGTTTTTAGACTGTGGGAGGAAGCCAGAGTACTCAGGGAGAACCCATGCATGCACAGAGAGAACATGCAAACTTCATGCAGAAAGACCCCGGGGAGGGTCGAACCTGGAACTTTCTTGCTGCAAGGCAACAGTGCTACAAACTGTGCCAGGTAGGCAAAGCAATCTTAAAGCGAAGCAGCAGATAAATAAAACAAAGTACCGGTATTGACATTTATAGTTCTGGAGAGGTTCGGAAAGACATTTATGGACTTTTGTCTTCATCTGAGAGATGCAATCCGGAACCACTGATCACAGAGCTGCACCCCAAAAAAAATTTAGATTATTCCAAAGTCCATTGAGAAAAGTATTGTAGTGTCTCACAAAATCTAGTGTAGGACTAATGGCAATATCAGAGTGAAAATCACCATCCTGACAGTCAAATATAATATTTTATAAATAATATAAAAATGAGTGTTTGGGGCTGCCTTCCTGACTGAAGCCTTGAACCATTTTCAGTAATTGATACAACTTTGAATTCTGCTCTCTAGAAGAGAATCCTAAAGAAGAAGGTACGCTCATCAAGTTACAGCATCGAGATTAGGTACACTGCCTACAGCAGAATGATCCTAAACGCTGGACCAAGTTCATCTCTGAGTGGCTAAGAGGAGCAAAAAGGGGATTTGAGGTGGCCTAGTCAAAGTTCAGACTTATGTCCAATTGAGGCATGACCTTTAATAAATAGTTTGTGCTTTAAAGCCCTTCTGCGAGGCAAATTAAAGCAGTTCAGCATTAAGGAATGGGACAATATTGCTCGATAGTGAAAATCACTCCAAACACTTGATGTCAGGTACAACCATATATTGACTTTTCATCCAGCTCCATGTGCTTTGAGATTTTTTTCTCTTTAAAAACTAAGTCCTCATCTAAAAAGGGAATTTTATTCTCCTCAGATCAGATCTTGCAATATGTTTCATGATCTAAAACCTAAAAGAATATCAAATACAGCAACAGCGGTAGAGATAAGTTAAAATGTAAAAACCTTTTCACAGTAATTCTCTGTTAGCTGGTCCAGAATCTCTCAGGAGTTTTGAATATGTCCTGCAGGATCGCACCCCATTTTCCTACAGTGTTACTGACAGCTGATGACATGATAAATGTTACCGATAGGAAACATCAGTAAGAGATGTGCTTCCTGACAGAGATGAGGACCAAAATATCTCCTTCCCTGATTTACCTTTTATAAAGTCCTGACTGAATTAGAAAGTTGTTTTGATGTTAACTATCTTATCACCAATCTGAACTATTTTTCTCCCACAGGTATAGTTATAACACACATAAATATCTGCATACAGCAAGTTTACAAAATCACAATGATGTAAAGATTTAGAAACAGCTCCATTACCTACCCAATAGATTCTTCTGAGGTTTCAGCTCAAGCCCTTTCCAGATGGGCACTGAGCAGCATAGAAGCCCCCTCTGTCAGGTTTCTAAAGGAGGCATAGTCCACCTGTGGAGGCCTGGCAGATCCTAGAAGATATGATCAAAGGTAAAACAGTAGCCGCTGAGAAGAAAGTAAAACAAATCCTGCTGTAACTTAGAGACCTAAAGAGTACACTGTGAGGCTTAAAAACAAGGAGAGGTGTGTGCTGGTGTATAGTTTCAGTCAGTATTAAAGGAGGGAGGAGAGTGAAGGGGTAAAGGAGGAGGAGACTCTACGTTTGTTCTGCACCGACTGCTCCTCGCCGTGAGAGGAACCATCTCAGCAGCTGGTTTTTCTGGTCCTTCCGCCCATAGGTGTGTCGAGGCCGCTGATCAAAACGAGGGAGGCACCTCCTGAGCTGCCTGCCTTAATCATAACCTCTAGAGTGTCACGATTGCATTTCACACAAAGGTGTGCATCATAGAGCAGAGTAAGGCCAGTGGCATTTCTGAAAACATAAAACCAGTAAATTTGCTTAGAAGCAACTTTATCAAACCCTCTGTGAATTATTTTATTATTCTCCCTTTATTGATTTCAAATTTTGTTTGGCAGAAAAGAAGTTTGACTATAAAGAGTAGTAAATCTTCTTATCTTTGCAGCAACACCTTATGGATGGAGTTAAAAATTAACTATGTGAGCTACTTGTTCAGTGTATTGGGTGTGTTTTTAGAAAGAAATGCATCACTCCTCTTTTTTTTCTCTTTTATTCTTCTGCGAAACAATGAGCTCTATTTAGACACTCATTATGAAAGGTATTCCCTGCAAAGGAATCCCTCTTGCAATCCTCTCAGCTGCTTGGTTGTCTCTCGCCAAAACAGAGCTACTGAGACACCAGGATCAAGCTTCACCTTCCCTCCAGGGGCTGGGTGGAGCCCACCATGATAAAGCAAACCAGCATCGTACTTTTGGAAAAACAAAGTGTTATAAGCTTCACTTGAGCAGACGTGCATTGTTCTGAATCCCATAACCTGCCGAGAGTGATGCAGATGACCCGCTTTTGTGTTCCCATGTTAGCCGGGCAGAAAATATTATGTGACCCCTAAAGGTAAAAAAGGCAGAGGTCAGATTTCACTGAGGTGAAAAATGATACAAAAAGGCATCCTGGGCAATGTGTTGGTCTCCATCCAGCGGAGGATGTGCAGCTGTTTTGTAGAAGTATAAAGATAAAGCAGGGAATAAGTCTTTAGGACTGTTTTCTGAAAAGCCTAGTCTGGAAGTAGGAATAAGAGTGATCCTTTGACCAAGAAAATGAGTAATTTTCAGCTTTTAAAGGGACAGGGTATTACAATAAAGTCACCTCTGTCTTACAGAAATATATTTTTTGACTGTTCTCCCTGCTGTCCTCTGGAAAGAGACTTCGAAGCATCCGATGCAGGTCCAGCAACTTCCAGAACAGTTTTTTTCCCCACTGCCATTAGACTGCTGAATATTGTGTAAAATTGGATAAAAAAAACAACCCTGAACATTGGAACTGTAACTAATATACAGTCGTATGTTTTCATTATTACTGCTGCACTTTAAAAAAATTTATTGAGAGCTGTACTTAACGAAATTTCTTTTTGTATACACTCTGTGTGTACAAAATGATTATAAAATCTGTCTAAATCTAAAGTGTTAATATTAGTCACAAAAGCAGTAATGTCCCATAAACTTTCCTGTTTTACAACAATACATTTACAAATGTCACGCATTTTACATAGATTGTATGAGCTAATCCAACAAAAAGGAAAACAAAACTGTAAATCTGAAGGAATAATCATACATGGTTACATTTTTTTTTTTTAACATTGAAATATGTAAAAGTGTGCATGTGGATTTGCACTTCCTGAGTCATTACTGCGTTGAAACACCTTATGCTGCTGAAATCGTGGCCCTTTCTGCTTTGAAAAAAAGCATCAAGGAACATCTGTGCACTTTCTTTCCATTGATTTTTATTTAGACATGGGTCTCAGCTTTTAAGTTTTAACCTTTCAATTTGCTTAATATGCTTCCATTGTAGCTCTGACTGCATGTTTAGGTGTATTGTACTTCTGGAAGGTAAACCTTTGCCTCAGTCTCAAGTTTTTTGC
>NW_015150658.1:582888-583904 GCF_000732505.1 Cyprinodon variegatus
TGTAATCACTTGACTACTTCCCAAGGATGAGCGAAACGCAGAATACCAGTTTTATTAGGCTAATGTATAATTTCAATGAGAAAAAAAAGTGATTATATTTTGATGTAAGAATACAGTGACTCACATAAGTATGCATACCCCTTAACTTGTCCACATTTTTTCACATTACAACCACAAACAAATATTGTAAGATTTTATCTAAAAGACGAGCAAAAAATTTAAATACGTTAATAAAACAGAAAATATATATACAATATAGAACATTTGGTATGTTTATGTATATTGTTATGCACAAAAGTATTCAGTCCCAGGAAACTCACTGCTTTTAAAAGTTGCCTGACGAATGCTAATGATTATATAGAGTCCACCTGTGTGTAATCTAATCTTAGTGCAAATACAGCTGATTTGACGACCATAGAGGTTGGTTAAAAAGATATTAGGAAGAAAACAGCATTATGCAATAAATGGAACACAACAGACATGACAGGGATAAAGCTGGGAAGATTTTTAGAACAGGCTTAGGCCATAAACAGATTTCTCAACCACAAGATAACTATTAGTCATGCAAATATGGTATTTGTAGAAAGAAATAAGCCATTGTTAAAAGAAAACTATAAGTTTAGTTTGCAGTTAACCAGAAGCCATGTTGAGGACAGAGTAAACATCTGGAAGAAAGTGTTTTGGTCAGACAAGACAAAAACTGAACTTTTTGCCCAAAATTGATTGTTACAATGGCCCAGTCAAATTCCTGACCTAAGCCCAATTGAGAATCTGTGGCAAAATCTGAAAACTCACATTCACAAGTGTTCTCTCTGATTTGCAAAGAACAGAGAAAACCTTCAGAGCTAGATGCACTGATAGTGACAAACCCTAAATGACATGCAGCTGTAATTGCAGCAAAACGTCACTCATCAAGGTATTGACTAGGGGGGTTGCTTGCACAATGCTCTTTTCAGTCTTGTAGTTACAATTAAAGGAAATAATATATCTTTTCTTTTTTTACTTAAAAAAACACT
>NW_015150658.1:585891-586706 GCF_000732505.1 Cyprinodon variegatus
GAATTTATTTAGGGTATGTTAAAGGGGATCAGCAAAGTTAAGATTTTAATACACAAAAAGATTTAAATGGACACATTCTAAATGTTAACAAAGCATGAACATTTTTTGTCAGTCTGCAAGCCCAAATGTAAAGCATTCTGGAGCTTTGTGGACAGCTAAACACAGCAAGGAGCCACGTTAACCTGATCTACAGTAACGTCACTTTCAACAGTGAGGGTCATTGTGGCGAGGAATTCCCCATCCCCCCTCCCCTTGATCAGAGGGGCTTTTTGTGTCGGGCAGTGAATGCCTCACCTCAGAGCTCTTGCAGAGTTTCCACCACCTGAGTGCCGCTCTTTGTTCTACTGCTGTGACACCGGTGTTTCAAACACGTTTTTAGTTGTGCTCATTGTGAAATCATTGATGCAGGTATTCTACAGTTCTATTGTTTCTCTCTTCATGAAGGAAACAGATGAGAGACATTTAGTGTCACAGGCCTCCCCACCATTAATCCTTCTTTTTTCCTAAGGCTAAGAAGACATGTTTCCACTGCCACCTCATATTTCATGCAATACGTTTCACATAAGGTGAGGCTCCCTGAAATAATCATTAACTCAGTTGTGCAGTTCTTCGCTGCTAGAATAAACAGGAACATTATCGACTACAAAGTGTGAGGTTATGGTGTTGTACAGAATGATTTAATATGCCTGCTTTGATGAAATTTGGGGGTTTTTTTGTTTTTCTTTTTTTACAAACATTGCACTATTTCAAATAGGCAGACTAAAATTAAAGCTACAGTGTGTAACTTTTAGCGACATCTAGCGGTCAGACTGCAG
>NW_015150658.1:589186-613294 GCF_000732505.1 Cyprinodon variegatus
GCGAGACCCGGTCCTATGTAATTATAAATAACGAATTCTAAGGCAACGCAAATATTAAGGTTAAGAGGCTGAGCTCGTAGATGATGATAAATAACATAGTTATGTATAATATATTACATTTCTGACTGTATATCCCTGTAATTATTACACACTGTAGCTTTAAATACTGTAGTTTAAAATCCTTGAGTTTAGAGCTAGATAAGTAACAGTGTGTAATTCTCTCTCTCTCTCTCTCTCTCTCTCTCTCTCTCTCTCTAATTATCCATAATGTTATTATGCATTAATTAGTAGTTTTACCAGATTGTCTGAAAAAAAGTAATTCATTCATTGTTATCAGGATTCATTAATCTATTTCTCAAACTAAAGATATTTTTGCCCTACCTGGTGAGGGACCATTTCTTGGTAGGGTCACGATTTTAAACTTCACCTTAAGTTTATATCTGTTCTCTCTGGTTGTGTCTTTGTGATGCTGTTTGGAGATTGAAACACATTTTGTAAGACATGAATTATTTCTCTTAAGCAAGATTTGATGGGGTTAACAGCTTTTTTTTTAACCCAAATGCTCCCAGTTGGTGTAATTATCAAATGGCGTGGGATTATTTTCCAGTGTTATGTTGATGACACTGCTTTATTTGTCCATAAATCCTAAAAAAAAAACAGAGTATAGACATAAAAACCTGGATGACTAACCTTTCTGTTTTTGAATGCAGACCAAATAGGTCAAAGTCTTTTAAAGAGGGTGATTTTTCAGTCCCTTCATCAAACCAGTCTCAGCTAACAATGTAAAAAAAAAAAGAAAAACTAGTTAAACTAGTCAATGAATCTGTTATTTGAAGGCTGGACTATTGTAATTCTCTACTATCAGGAAGTCCATTAACTGTGGTTAAAAGCCTTCAGCTGATCCAAAATGCTGCAGCCAGCATTCTGATGAAAACTAAAAAGAAAGTTCATATTTCTTCTGTCTTTCCCTTAATTTGCTTCCTGTTAAATCCAGATTATAATTTAAAATGCTCCTTTTCATGTTTAAAGCCCTAAATAACCAAGCTATGCATTGCATCAGAGATCTGGTTGTTTCTTATGTTCCAAACAAAGGACCTCTCTTTCAATCTCTAGATTTACTATCGGTTCCTAGGATTTAGCTGAAGTAGAATTGGTGGCAAATCTCTAAGGTATCACGCTCCTATTCTTAAAACCTTCCTTTTGATAAAGCTTATAGTTAGAGTGGCTCAGGTTATCCTGAGCTATCTCTATAGTTATGCTGCTATAGGCTTAGACTGCTGGAGGACACAGGGACCCTTTTTCATCATTTTATCTCTATTTTCCACATCTGCAGCATTTGTTTGTTCAAGCCCTAAATCTATGTCCTCTCTCCATTTTCTCATCATAGTAGCTTCATCTGATCTGATCTTCATCTGACTAATCAGAGGCTATTTATTATTCTGTGGGGTAGCGGCAGCCTACGGCGACAGCTGGCCGCTGTGAGAGCAAATCCCATAACGATTTGCAAGGTAGCTCTCCATGAATAGCATTCTGGGATGTGTCTGCTTCTTCTGAGGCCTTTCTTTTTTTCCTCATACACTTCGTAGACACATTTTCTCTTACGACCCTCGTCCATTTTCAAAGAGAAAGTGAGTGAGAAAGGTGAGCTTCAATGACTGTCTGAAACTGCAGTTCACCATAGATATACGCCTGAAAGTGCGAATGCACACTAAAAGAAAGCTAATGGGATGAGAAAGTAGGACTGCCTTACGTAAACATATCACCAGAATGATTGACAATTAAGAGGACCACTTATTTAAATGATCCATGGATGATCCACAGCGGACCCTCCAAGGAAACCTGCAAACAGGGGGTTAGTGCTCAGGGTTAGTGTATAGGGGCCGGTCTGGGCCTCTCACTAAGCTTTTGGAGAGTTTGCTGCCCTGAAAGTAAAGAGGCAGATCAATTTTGCACACCACACTCTTCAGTTTTATATTTGTTTAAAAAAAAAGTTTTAAAATGATCAAATACATTTTGTTCTGTTTTATGATTGTGTCCCACTTGTTGGTCCTTTACAAAAACTTACAATTTTACATCTGTATGTTTGAAGCCAGAAATGTTCAAGAGGGACAAAAACTTTCCCAAGGCACCATACTGTGACTACCTGTGCTTCCTTCCAGCCCCTTTGCGTTAAAAATGGCTCATAGCTCATCAGCTTATCTGTTGCTCTCCTAAACAGATGCACATATTGAGCAAGTGGAGCTCATTTAAACCCCAAGTCAGCCTCAGCAGAAGGCCACACATTGAAACTCCCTTTTAACTCCTGTTAAAAGGGAGTATTTCCTCTCCAATGTTGCTGCATGCAAGTTCTGTGTGAGGAATTACTTTAGAGTCAACAAGATGCAAACGAATGTCTTATGGCACTCTGTGCCCATCCAGAAGAATCCTGCAATACGCTGGGTTTCCTGGATAGAAAAAAAAAGAACAATCTGATTGAATTGTGTCTGTAAAGTGCCTTGAGATTATACATTGTAAATTGGCTGTATGAAAATGAACATAATTTAATTATTTACCATAACTAGACAGAAAAAATCCAGCAAAGGTGCAGAGATCTGGAATCTAAACCCAATTCAGCCGTTAAAAGAGAATTATCTCTGCAGCTTAATTACAATGAGCAGGTAAATGGCTCATATCAGCATTTGGTCCTAATTCTTCCTGAAGAAAGTTCTGATTTAATCAACAATTGCACATGGGGTCCTTTAATTGTGATACCGAAACGTTTAAATCACAGGTATCAAACTCCTGTCCTCAAAGGCAGGTGTCCTCGAGGGCAGGTGTCCTGCAACGTTTAGCTGCACCTCTGCTTTTAACACACCTCAATCAAATAATTAGATCATTAGCAGGACTCTGGGGAACCTGCCTTCATACTGAGGTGATAATTCAGCCATTTGATTAAGGTTTATAGGATCACAGACATATCAGTTGCAGGCTACCGGCATAAAACCCCCTGGATTAGACTTTTAGCGCTACATCATGTCTGCAACCTTTCCAAACAATGAAACCAGTGCCCGTAAATCTGCCTAAGTATGCAACAAAAATTTTATTAGTATTTTGTTGGAAAAAAGCCAAACTTCAACCTTTAAAACTAAAAAAAAAAAAACAATAAATCAGAACCGAAACAATAAACGTGTGGCTCTGCAGCAGGGAACCACTCCGAAGAAAACAACAGAAGGCATGGCTTTTAAAAATGAGTCTTTATGTATTTTTCTATGTGAAACATATGACTTTCTTACTACACAAATAGAAGCAGATAACCGTCAGAGACAGAGAGACCATGTCTGAGAAATAGGTACAGAACATGTAAAATACACATACTGGTATTATACAACTGTAAATTATTGCTTGTTTTTGCTACGTTGTTTTCTGGATTTCTACAATATTCAGACACGATATTCAGTTCTCAACAGAAACGTTACAACAGTGACAGTATTAACGGTATTATTGAGCTATTTAAGTTCCCCAGAAGTAAATGAAACATTCAAACCGATTCAATGTCGAACAACAAACACCAAGACAATTGGTTTTGATCGAGCATTTTCAGAATACATGTGGTTTTTTTATTGTCTTTTTTTTTTTTGCATTTCTCCCCTCCCCATTACAACAAAGCCAAGGAAAGCTATAACAAACTGCACACTGAGACTGGCCTCAGCAAGAAAAGAAATTAAACACTTGGCATATGTACATAAATATACATCTTCTTCTCAGTTGTGACCAAAGTGCACCAGTTTAAATCTTCATGATCACAGTTAAAAAAAAAGGAAAGAAATGTGTTTTCTCACGCTATGCTGCTTTTTTCTCCTTTATATCATTAAACTGCATCGGTTTTACCACAGTTAAATGTCCAATCTGTCAAGAGAACCGCTTCTCAGAAAAAAGAAAAGCATTAAACAAACATAAAAACAAACATATAAATTTTTTTTTCTCTTGCCGTTCCGTCCAACCTTCCTTTAAATCTCGTACAAATATGCGTCCCAGCAGCACGCTCCTATAGATCCAAAAGGCCTAAAGGGTTCACTGGAGTGTTTGACTCACTGCAATATAATGTGCTGGTGAAAAAGGCTGACCAGGTGCTGAGTTTGAGATAAAAGCTTTGCCTCAAATAAAGAAAAAAAAACTCCCAGTCCAGCACTGGCAAACACACAGACCTGTCTTTTTCTTTATAATGTTATTCAGCCAAAGAAAAGTTAGATATAAAGCTGCCAAACGATGTTCGATTCAGAAACCTGTTATAAGCATTTATTCCATTTTCCTCATCTGGTTAAACAAGCAGGTGAAAAATGCAACTAATTAATATAAAATGAGAAAAGAAACAGTAATAATCTGTGCAGTTGCGACGACGATGCGAAGCGAATAAATGCTTTGGTTGGTCATCTCATTTCCTCCCTCTTCTTTTACTCGTTCGGCTGCAAAAAGAATCAAAGAAACTTTTTTTTTGGACATATTTACACAGCGAGAAGCAGCAAAATGTTGGTTAATTCATCCCACAATTCACCAAGAGAGAGAGAGAGAGAGAGAGAGAGATATTCTCAGTGCAAAACAAGCAGTTTGTCGGTTCCACAGAAAGCCTGACATACAGAAAATCAAACAATGGGAAAATACAAAAAAAAAAAAAGAATCACAAAAACACTTGAAAAGGAGGGATGAGTCATTCTCCAAGCCATCAAGTTTTAACAAAACTCGCCATCAAGCTTTTGATTCCACTAAACGCAGGTTCCCTGCCTTTACAGATGATAAAAAAATAAAATAAAACAAACACTTCAACTCAGCTCCTCTTTTCCAGAAGTAACTAGGCATGCAAAAGTGTCGGGGTATCAAATACAGAGTATGAATGTACATCCAGTTAGCAAAAAACATCTTTTAAAAACAACCCCCACCACCTAAAAAAAGAGACAATAAGCAGAAACAAAGAAAGTTTAACAACCAGCGCGTTTCTTAGTCACATATGGAGCTTTGTTTTGAATGTGACATTAAATAGGTTCCTTTTTCTTCACATGAATTGTTAGTATTTGTGATTCAGTACATATTTTTTGTAACAGAGAATAATACATGCAGAGAAGAGCGGCAATATCACACACTCGGTCCTGATGCAGTACGGCAGATTTGAAAACAGGAGAAGTAGAAAAAAAGAGCAAATGTGAAAGGAAAGCTGTCCATGCGTCGAGAATGGTCCAGAACGATCATTGTACAGATGGCTGCAACTAGAAGGGAGGGGGGGAGGGAGGGTTCAGCTGACAATGTAACGGACGAGCAAACATCTGAGCAGAACGAGAGCTGAGTGATGCGTGACAGGTGCCTGTATTCGGACAGCTATGTTCACCCCCTGTTGCTGAAAACCAAGGCGAGTAGGGGGGGTTAGGTGGGTGGGAGGCAAGCGTGCCCGCCGCTCTCCACGCTGTCCGCAGAATGTGATGAGTGTTTGTGTGAGTGGTTCTCATCCATTCCCTTCCAGCCGCCTCATTCCATCGCCACGCTCTCCACAAACGCCGTCTTTCGAAGCAATGTTCGTTGGTTTGTTTTTCACTTGTAGTTGAACTGAAATGAGGGGCGTCAACGCTCTCTGTGAGTGCAGAGACGAGAGAGAGACAGAGAGAGGGCAGGTGTGTCACGGGTTTCAAAGGGGCGGTCGGGAAGCCGCGGATGGAGGGTCCACCTTTAGTTGAAGACCGCCGGAGGCCCGTCGGGACGTCTGGTCTGGACGATCTGCTGCTTTGGCCGCACCGCCTCGTCCTCCTCCGTCTCACTCTCGCACACGTGAACGACCACGCTGGGGGTGGACTCTGTTCCAGCGTGGAGCTCATACTTTTCACCTAAGCAGGAAATAAGAAATATGAGCAAAACGAGGACCCATTTCTAAGCTGAAACACAGACAGCTACAGAGGTGGACAAAAGGATTCACATCCTTCCAACCTTTACAAATCTGAACTATAACAACAACAACAACTGATTATTCAGTATAGTTTTTTCTATTAATAGATCATTTATTTACAAAAGCTTCTTTACAGGATTTATTCTTATATACAAATTGAACCTAGTCAAGCTGTTTCTTCTTTCAGCAAATCGCCTCATTTACAGTCTGTATTCTGATTACTAAATTAGTTGATAAATGTTTAAATAAGCAGTTAGTTGGATTATTTGTTTTCACCCCAAAAAGGGGGTGGGGTGGGGTGGGGGTGGGGGGGTATCTAGATCATTTCAAATAATTCATTAAAACCAATTGCCTTCAGGAGTTTCCAAACTAATACAGAGATACCAGGTATTTTAGGTATTTCGGAGGTATCTTAATTGCAGTGTTAGATTCAAGTGTATTTTTTGAAAGGCTTAGAGTTTTATTTATTTATTTATTTTTGAGAAGAATATAAAAGAAACAGCATCAGGAATAAAGCTAACCTAAAGTGATAGATCAGATTAAGACAGCATTAATCAGAGCAGCAGCCAATGTGTTCTTGGTACAGAATGTGTGGAGGAGCTGCAGATATCAACAGCTCAGGTAGAACAACCTGTCAGTAGGACAAAAATGCTCTCCTTTTTACCTGGCAGATCCCAGCTGCAAATACAACAACACTGCTTGCTGAAGTTAGATTTATAACAGGGGAAATCAGAGCTTGCTGATCAGCAACACCCTTAGTATCCAACATGGCTGCTGAACAAAAAAGTTAAAATAAAAAACACATAAGGTAATAAGATTTGTTTGGACTTGTGGTGGTTTGCATCACGTCAAACTACACAGATTGCTTTAAGGCAGCTTTCTTTGTATTGCTAATACTCGCTAGTAACACAGTAATAAGGAAATCTCTCTTTTTTTCCTCTTGCAGCCGTCCAATCTCAGCTGCGACATAGGCTCAGGGGGGTTCTAAATGCAAACCATTTTAGCTCAAGTGGTAAGTCACCCATCCTGCAGACAGGAAGACTGGGTTCATATCCCAGCTGGGGAGAATGAGCTGCCGATGGGGGTCCTTAGGCAAGACCCTTCACGCTAATGCCTGCTTTGGGGAGTTGTGGTCTAGTTGTTAGGTTCCAGAGTTCAAGCCCCACGGACTGCCACTCTGGGTCCCTGAGCAGAGACCCTCAAAAAGCAATAACAAACTGAGCTTTAAGGGTTGCACCAGGCATGCACCATTCAAAGTTAAAGATGCTCCAAAAAGAACAATCACTCAGAGCATTAATTCACAATAAAAAAAAGAAAAAAGAAAGAAGCCCGTTTCCAAAAATAATCCTTCTGCATTTGGTCCAGATGCCAAGCTCAGTGAATAAAAACATTCACATGGTAGATTGTATCTCGGTTGCCATGTCGATGTGATCAGACAGCTGGCAGGCTGAAGGAAATTGGTCTTGTAGCTGTTTGTTGCGGTGCCAACCAGAGAGATGGGTGGTGAATGGAGTCCTGCTGTTCCTGCAGCGCGCTGACAGAGGGAGTCAGCGCGCTGTGCTGCAGCGCCGACCTAATCTGATCTCAGACGCCAGGATATGAGGCGAGGGACAAAACCATTTCCTGAAGCCTTGTGTTTCTATGGTTACAGCAGAGAGCTGCCCTCTTCGCCGGACACTCTGTCTGCATGTTTGTTTGAGATCATCTTCTTTTTTGATTATTAAAAAAAGCAGTCAACTGGAGATTTAGAATTTTTTTATTCCCCCCCTTAATCGGCAAAGCTGTGTTCACACAAATCGTCATGGGAAGATAATGAGAATTACACGCTGTTTTATAATTGCTTTCAATCTTACATGCATCTAGTTATCGGATGAGATTTGCAAGAAGGGCTTATTTCTGCTGTGGTAAAAACTTCCAGACAATGATTTACGCTGATTCCCTGTGTTTGACCGCACGCTACTGTTAGGTGATGGTTTGAGCACATTTAATTCTGCATAATCACAGTTTAGCTGAAAACAGGAACAGGCGAATTTCTGCAGAAACTTTGAAATCCACTGCCTAATTAAACACTGTAAGCATTTTGTGTTACTTTCGCAGCTGCTCAGCAGTGTTTTTGCATACAGATGGCTAATAATGACTGCAGAAGAAAGGCGTGGTGCAGAACTTACATAAGGAAGCTGACTTAGTCATTTTTCCAGTATTTTTCTTCAAAAAGAGTTTTTTTTGGTCACATTTTATTGTAAGAATGCTTCGGGTAAATTTTTTCTCTGTATAAAGAGGGACTAAATGTTATCAGTTTCTGAGTTAGAAACGTATTAATTTTGAGTTAATTGAGACCAAGAAGACTTAACGTTCTCAAGATTATCAGGAGATTCCACTGAATTGTTTTTGTTGCGTTCAAAACCTGTCGGATCTTAACACATCTGGGAAACATCTGGATTTCAGCAACCAAACCTTAGCTAATATATACTAATGATAGTATTCAAATAAAAGGGTCTTAAAATATCCATGGTACTTGAACTGGACATAATTTTTAAGCTTTATTAAAAAACTGTAAAGGGAAACCATTTTTTTGCCATTTTAAAGGAAAAAATAGCTTTGTACTTATTTTACAGAGGAAATCTATTACATTATAGATGGATTTGATGTAATCAATCAAAATAAAATATTAATAGATGTAGAATGGAAAATTACATACACTTTTGAATGCTTTTTACAAATAGAAACCCAGTAAAAGTATTGAATCAATTTCTAATCCAGTAAATCAACTAGTTTCAGGGATCACCTATTATGTATAATTACTGAGAAGGCCTCAAAAGTTTGTTTAACATTAACAAACAAACAGAAACTTGCACAACAAGGAACCCAGCAAAAGGTCAGGGAGAAAGTTAGAGAGAAGTTTTAAGTTTAGTAATGTTATAAAAACATCCAAAGCTTAAAAAAAAACAAAAAACCTTAAAGCTCTATGTCCAACCAATCATCTGAAAAATTATAAGGAGAAAAAACGAATTGTTGACTAGACAACAATCTGCTTTGATGGAAATATGTCAGGAAGGCAGCCATTATTGAAAAGCTGGCAGGAAAACTTGAAGTTGCCGTTGGCAACGAGCCCCGTTGGGGACACAGTTAACATTTAGATAAGGTCAAGACTGAACTTTCTGGCTCAGAATAACGGCACGGTGTGCACTCGTATAGGAACCAGAGTGAGGACCATTTTCCCAATTTCACCATCAAAATGAGGACTAGCTGTTGTAAAGTGAGGACATTTAGCTGATTCTTACAAGGTATTTTGCTAATGATTAGGTTTAGGGCTAAGATTTCGATTTTGGGTTAGGCTGAGGTATGCATTGCTAATAGTTAGGTTTAGGGTTAGTTTTAGAGTAAGTGCATAGAAAGGTTTGAACCTCATTGAGCTTCATCTGGAGCACACCCAGACCCAGTGACACATGGTAGTGGCAGCATCATGCTTTGGGGATGCTCTTCTTCAATAAACTGATCCACGCTCAAATCTGATGAGAATCTAAACTAAAGCTATTCTGCTAAGAAAAAAAAAAAAAACACAAAAATTTAATGTTAAAATGCTGGAAGAAAGATGAAATCCAAAAGATCGCAACAACTGGGCTCTGTGTAGCACTAAGTCAGGGGCCTGGATACAAATGCACACCAGACTTTTTGGGATTTTTCTAATTATATTTCCCTTATTTTTTATAATAACATTTTCTGGAACTTCACAATTATTTACCACTTTTCATTTAGTATATCACCGGGAAATCCGAGTAGTTGTGACTAAATCAAAATAAAATTTAAGTTCAGGAATGAAAATTGATCCGCTGTTGATATTTCATACAAAGAAATGCTTTTCTAATGTTTGTTTAGTGAATCAAAGGTTTGAATTTTTTTTTTTTTTGCGTATTTATTTGAACACCCCCTTTCCAAAAAAAATATAGAATATAGCAACAATGGATAGTTAGATTGACTAGATGGTAATAAAGGTTTCTATAATATTTTTAGTGTATTAGCATAGTCATTTACATTTCCTTATGATTTCCGATTTTGAAGGCATATTTGATCAGCTTATTGAATTCTGGTGAATGTTTTAAGTATTTGTACTATTACTGTCTATTAATAATGTTGTTTTTTCAGTTTGTTTCATCAAACATGTCTCTCTTGAAAATGAGATAGAGCTCATTTGAACTGAGATAGACCTCTAAGAAAGTGCATCAAATAATTTCTATACCACTGCAGAAATCTGTATCTGAGCAGAAGAATGACTGAAATACAGCACTGACCAGGCCCTAGCTTAGCCACAGCGCAGAGCAGGTCATAGTTGATAACGGGCGTGGCATCTTCGCTCTGACTCCAGCCCACAGGCGGGGAGGCGGGTGGCGAGATCAGAAACTGTTTGACTGGTTGGGGAGGTGCCAGATACGACTTGTCGATGTCCTCCTCGCCGTTCTGGATCTGTTGTACAGAGAAATGGACACATTAACATGAAAACGAGATGCGGCGTGGGAGGAAATGAAAATCAACACAGAGAAAAAAACATCATATTCCTCTATAATCTGTGAAACAGCAGGATTTTAAATTCAAAACAGAAAAAAAATATTATTTTCAGAAAGCTGTCAGATCGCTTGAGTTTCTTTAAGAGCCGTTTTATGGCAAAAAAAGTCACAGTTTGAGCCCTTCTTATGCGTAATGTCAGACTTGCTCCTATAAAGGGATTTTTGGCGTTTTGATAGCTTCCAATTGCTGTAATTACAATTCCTACATGAAGCCTTTGTCTGAGCTCCGAAATCCATAATCCTCTTACGTCAAAGTACAAGAAGGTGTTGCGGGGTCATTGCAGGTGGAGCTTTTTGGAAAAAAAAGAACTCCAATTTGACTCAGGCTGACATAATTTCCAATGAAGCACAGCTCTGGAGTCAACGCAGCTGAACTGTCCTGCTAATTTTATTTATACTTAGACCAAACCAGAGGCAGAACACAATCTAAAACACAGGCATCCTCAACGCGCGGGACATGCAATGTAATCAGCAGGTCTATTGTCCCTTTGTTTCCAGATACTCACTTGAGCAAAGTACAGTTTTAGCTTCTCGCCGTTGAACTCGGACTCGTGCAGCTCGATGCGGGCGCGGGCAGCTGCCTCTGGGGTGCTGAAGTTGATCCGGACTCTCCTGAAGCTTTTGAACAACTGGAAGGTGACCTGGTCATCGTAGATCCTGAACAGCGCCTCAAACCTCTCCTACAGAAAATAAAAACAAAAAAATGTTCAATGGCCAGCTAGATCTCTTGTGCATTGGCAAAAGTAACTTAAAGAAAAATACAGCATATTTTTAAAAATAGTGACAATTCAGATTGTTCGTGTTTAGCATCTGTTTAGATCAGGTCACCTGCAGCTGACCTGGATTATATTCCCTTTTCATTCCAATAATCCATAGTTTATCATTAGAAAATTAAATTTTGAATGTTCTGAATTTTATTGAATATAAAGCTGAAAAAAAATCTCTGAACTTGTTGGCATCACAAAGAAGACGGTGTTTGACTGGAAAATGTCAGATAAGCTTTTCTCATCTGCTGGATAAAATGATCATTAGGTTTGTGCATGACTGTTTTTTTGTTTTTTTACTTGAACAACCTGATAAAATTACAGCTCATCCTCATGCATTTAATCAGCAATCCCTTCAGTAGCAAACTAAAGAAGAACATAGCAATTTTAGGGGCACATATTTAATTCTTTATGCAGATTAAAGTTGCAAAGCTTTCCCATTAAAATGAGGAGCCTGATGACCGCTGCTATATGTGTTGGGGCATTAGTTAAGCTGTTCAACAGACACCGACGTTTCAGGGATCCAGTGATGATAATGTTTGTTTTACTCCTCAATTCAAACTAGACTAACCAACTTCTTATTTTTTAATTTTAAATAAACTCACTTATTTAATATTTAAACTGATTTTTGTGTGGCTTCAGGTTAAAAGGGAGTTTGCAGTTAGAGGAGAGATTAGTATAAATGTTGAACAATTTTATTTTAAACGACTTTATTTTAATTAACCTCGTAATACTTTATAAAGTGGCAGCTGTTTTGCAGAGCATCAGACTATTTGTTTTTTAGTTAAACAAAAATATTTCAATACATGAGGAACGTTTTCTGCTTTGGAAATAAGACTAAAGTAACATTATGTTCATTTATCAGGGACAATGATGACATATGATGATATTACTTTAACTTTGATCTCAACTTGCATCATTTGCATCAATAATCCTGAATTTGCTTCTTCCCAATTTCAAATCTTGTTCTGCAAAAACTTAAACTAACTCAGTAGATCAACAAAAAAAATATCAATCTGTGACACCAGGGGATTAAACTGATACATGAAGGTCTTACACAAAGGTGAACATAAGACCCCAATCATGTCTAACTCTCAGACATAAGGTTACAATGACTAACTCATCTCATTTCTGGATTTTTGTTGCTATCAATGACTTAATTAAGCCATTTTTACTGTAAAATCTAGAGTCTTTAAAATATGACACGTATTAAGCTCCATTCTTTGATATTCCTTATTCAATAAATACATTAAATGATGGTATTAATCTAGGAGAAAAACTAATTTCACCTTTTTTGTCATTTAATTGGAACGTTCTGAATTCTCTCTGCTCATCTCCGTCATCCTCCTCAGGCACAGGCCTTTAGTTTATGCTGTACTTCTAATTTGTCTCCTCGGGCACCAAACTGCCCTCCTCTGCAGTGAACTCAATCAAGCAGCTCAGCAGGAGGGCAAAAAGGAAGACGGCCACCAGGAGGGCTTATTTCTGAGTAATCAGTGGTGCTATTCCCTGCTTCCCTCTTGGTCAACTTTTAGCCAAGCTGGTAGCTTTGAATTATCGGAATGGTCGTTCGGAAATGGTTGATGGTCAGGTAGCTGTGATAGAAGACATGCTTGCTTACATCTACAGCCGTCACAAAAACATGTCGACAATTTGCACATCATGTTTGGAATGAAGACTGGATTCTCTCAAGACATCTGTACAGATGTCTTTGGTTTTTCGTGTATATATTACAGATAATCAAATAAATTTGAATATGAAACAAAGATAACCAAAGTTAAAATAAAAAGAGTTTGTTAATGATGATTTTATTTACTGGGGGAAAAAAGCTACCAAAGCCAACCAAGCCCAAATTGGAGATGTAATTACCTTTACTTTGTTAAATAATAAATTAACAGGGAATAGCTTTGTTGAATATTACCATCTACACCCACTGCTCATTACTGCAAAATCAATGCACCTGAACCTGTTTGATGACCTGATACAGGCTAAAAGGTCATGCATGTCATGCTCTGAATAACTTAATGTCACGAACTAAGATCCAGGGAATGGTTCTGTTGCAAAGTGGCTGAAAAGTCCATAAAAACAAAGGATGAACCGTGATTCGAAAATGAAGAAAACATGGCACTGTGGTTAATCTTCCCAGGAGTAGCAGCCTGATGGAAACGGCTCAAAAAGCTCATCAACAACCATCCAGCAGGTCACAAGGAAGCTTGATTTAAACCTAAGTAATGCTGCGGGACATTAAAACAGAAAATTATTGTTCAAAAACTCCCCTTTATGCTAAATTAATATTCTGCAAAGAAGAATGTGCCAAAGGTGGAACAACCAACCCGCAGGTTCAGATGTAAATAAATCCTTTCCACATTGGACCATGTTGAATTGCACAGCCTTTTTTTCCCACTTTAAAAATAAATCATCTTTTGATTTATTACACATTTTAAAAAATCTGTAAGATGGGTGATATTTTCGATTCTTGATAGAATTAGTAGATTACCATAAACTGGCCGGTCTGCTGATCTCAAAGCAATGTCAACTAATTTCCAGCGGGCTGAGGTCGGGGCTTTGGGACGATCATTGTGCAAACTAACCAGGGAGTTTTGGTTCATTGTCTTGTTTGAAGAGAGCTTAAGATATGAAGGGAATTTGAAAACTTTAAAGATGGTTCTGCATGATGCTCCCATCACCATGCTTTGCAGTATTCTTGGTTTTTAAAATCTTGTTTTGAATCCTCCACAAAGTGTTATTACCATATTTCACTCATTTGACGACAAAACTTCTCTCTGTAAAAATAGCAAAACACTTTTCATAATAGGATTTAGAGTCAGATGAGTAAAGAAAACAAATCCTCAAGTTCCGCATGACCTGAGAGCCACATGTTTGCAATCTGTTGCATTACAGTCAATTGGTGTCCAGTGCTCTTCAATCAGCTCCTAATTCTGTTACTGCCTTGCAGCTCTTCTTTAAACAGATGTTCTGTTTTTGCCAAATGTTCAGAGGATTTAAAATTGTCCCTCTTTCAGCTTGTGAAGGCACCTCTCACCAGGATGTAAAAGGAAAACAAGCAACACCTCAGGATCTGCCTGGAGACAACAGGCATCTTTAAACGTCTCCCTTTCAGATCAGTGTTGGACTTTTACCCATTTCCCTCTGTAATATATATATATTTTTTAATCACCTTAGTCTGTATACATGATTCAAATTCTTCACCAAAAGCAACATTGATGTTAGATTTGCAATAACAAGCTGCAGGGAAAAGGAAACATCTGACAAATCTGAGAAGACTTAAGAACAGTATATTTAGGCTTTCATATATAGACACACGACTCGTTGCATTTGCATGTTGTAAAGTCGTTCCACCATGGAAAAGGGCAGCTCAACGACCACTTTTGGTATGAGAGCGACTCTATTCTAAGTTAACAGCTTTCTCTCCATATGGACATCACATCATCAACGTCTCTGACGCACTGAGCGGTAGATGATTCAGCAAACTGAACCAGAACTATAGTACACTCTGTGTTGTTCATCATGGTCAAATAATTAGGACATTTGAAACATGCATAAGTCTGTCTACTTTAGCTCCTTTTCCTTCCTTTCTTGGTTCTCTCTGCTTTTTTTCTGCCCGTGAGAAGATCTTTTTCTCCCATTTCAATGCCTTTATACAGCTGGCTTAACTGTAGAGCTGGATTGACCTTCTAATCTGCATCGTTCCATTTTTAGGTTACACTCTGGCTGCCCATGAGTCCTGGAGGAACAGGGGTCAAATCAGGAAAAAATGTGAAAAATGTCCTCGAAATGGTAATGCGAATACCAAAAATAATGAAAAAAGAGAAACTTTAAAATAAGATTCTAAATTACTAAAAAGTCCACAGCGTGGTCCTTTCAAATCCACCCACCCATCCATCGTTTGAATATGCTTTGAAAAAATAAAAAATGGTTTCATAACAACTATAATAGAAGCAGAGATCTGGATATTTGAATTAAAGTCCTTTAGCAGGGTGGTTAGAATCCAAACAATAACACATTTTTAAAATCATGGAGCAATGAATTTATTTGAAAATGCTTTATTCGAATTTATTAATAGGTTATAGCTAAGGGTTCATCTTTTTTTCAACCAATTAGTTGTAGATAGCTGTAGGCAGGAGGGATCTCCTGTAGCTGTCTGTCTTGCAGCACTTCTGGGGAAGCATTTGAGAGAAAACACTGTTATTTACGGTAACACCTTCATGAGGAGGATATTAATGGTTCTTTATTATGTTCTTCATCTTATGAATAATTATTTTTTGTAAAATTATCTCCAAAGGTTTTAGATGAGTTCACAGAACAGAACCAGCCTTTTTTTAAATCAACTTGCTGATCTTCTTTAAGTCAATAGCTCTGATGTTGTTACGCCAGCAAACAATGTAGGGAGAGATCCCACTCTCCACAACAGACTTATAGAAGATATGCAGCATCTGGCTGCAAACACTGAACCTCTTAAGGAGGCTAAGGTTCTTCAGTCTGCTCTGTCCCTTCTTGTAGACGGCTTCACAGTTGCGTCTCCAGTTGAGTCTGATATCCATGTGAACATGGATATCAGAAGGGAGTGGTGACCTAATGGTTAGGGCATTGCACTTGGAATCCAGAGGTTCTGAGTTTGACACCCATTCCCACAGAACGCCACTCTGGGTCCCTGAGCAAAGACCCTTAACCCCACACTGCTCCCCGGGTGCCGCACAATGGCTGCCCACTGCTCCCCAAGGGGATGGGTTAAATGCAGAGAAATGATTTTGTTGCTCTGTACTTGTGAACGTGCAACAACAATAAAACGCTGGTAAGGGAAAAAAAGGAAAAAAAACACATGTTCCTCTAACAAATCCACTTTCTCCTTCAAGAATACTTGACTTGATGCAGTTTCTTCTGAAGTCTACAATCATCTCCTTGTTGTATTCACATTTACAGTTCATCTACATCAGGGGTGGGCAACTCTATACCTTGAGGGCCAGTTTCCTGCAACATTTAAGCTACGTTCACACTGCAGGCCTTGATGCTCAATTCTGATTTTTTTTGTGAAATCCGATTTTTTTTTAGTTGCCGTTCATATTTCCAAATATATGCGACTTTTATGTGATCTCCTGTGTGAGATCTCCTGCAGTCATACAACGCAAGTGTCCCGCATGCGCAGTAGAGGACGCAATGACGTCACAGGCCAGCGTGCTCTGTGTTTATGGAAGTAAACATGGATGGTAGTACCGGCGAGCATCTAGTGGTCTTTTCCAACCATAAAAACACAATCTTTTCAATATGTTTAAACATAAATACTGCTCTCCGCATCATCATCCGCCATGGTTGTTGTTTTTCTTGCCGCTTCTGCGTAGCAAGACTCAGAATAGTAACCTTTGTATGGTATTAATGGCGTTCAGGTCGGAATCCGACCTGGCCTTTCAGACACAGGTCGCATTTGAAAAGATCAGATTCGTATCGGGTTCAGGACCACATAGCCAAGTGGCCTGGTTCGGATTGGAAAAAAATCGGATCTGTGTTGTTCAGACTGCCAAGAAAATATCAGAGCAAGGTCGCATATGGGCAAATAAATCGGATTTGGGTCACTTCAGGCTGCAGTGTGAACGTAGCCTTAGACTAATCCTGGGTCCAACACACCTGAATCAAATGGTTGAATTACCTCCCCAGTATGCAATCAATTTCTCCAGAGTCCTTTTAATTATCTATTAATTTGATTCAGGTGTGTTAAGTCAAGAACATATCTAAAAGTTCCAGGATATAGGCCCTCCAGGACTGGAGTTGCCCACCCCTGATCTACATCAACGTTTATTGAAAGGGAGGCAACCAAAGATAAAGCCTCTGCTCAAAGATTAAAATCCCTCATATACTGAGCCTTTTTCATAATAAAAAAGCCTGGTAAAGTTAAGGTAAAACTTTCAATATTAGTCTACAGGCATGGTGGCGGTAGCATAGTAATGTGGGTCCTTTTCACTCCCAGTGGCTGATGCATTGCAAAAAATATGCGAGGCTCAACCAAATACAAAATGGGGTATATATTTAAAATGCTTTGTATGCTTGTGGTGAATGCCTGTGCTGAATGCATGATAACCTTTTCACTAGGATGGGAGAGTCCTTTAAAAAACTGTCAGCTGTTTTGTCAACTCCACACAAATTGCAGCCAATGACAGCGTCAGACCATCTTATGGTCTTAGTTGACAGAAAGAAGCAGAAAAAGTCATGAAGGGAAGGTATTGCTGAGGCTGGGGATAATGTCCCATAGAGATCAGCTTTAAAGAGAAACATGCAAACGTAGCAAAATTTAAGTTTACATATCAGGGCAATGAGCCATTGTTTGTCGGCACGTTAACCCGCCTGTGACACAATCATGATTTTCTTGAGAATGACAACACAGCACTTGTTTGGCCTTTCAACAAAGACCACTTAAGCCCTTATTTAAGCTGTGAATTTTCCATGAGCCACAGCCAGCTTCTATGACTCACACGTCGGACGCCAAGAGTAAAACTGATAAGGTTTACAGTCACACCCCCCCAGACGCTCACTGTGGCTACTTTCTTAAGCTAAATTGATGTTTTGGCATGAGCAGAGATGTGGGAAAGCTCTGAGATCATGTTCCATAAAAGCTCACCGTGTTGCACCCATGTTTGATAAACCCACAGCTGATTGGTACCTAACAAGCGAGCATGCTGATCACTAATTTATGGGCTCTTTATGAGCGAACATCCTGAGGGAATGAGAGGAGGGAGCTGAAGGGTAACGGGGAACAGGAGAAGGGTGTTAAGTTACGCTTGGCTGCAAACGGGCCCGCTCATCTGCCATTGCAATATTCCCCTTTTGCACCTGTGCTGTTGATGAGAGAACAAAAAAAAAACAAAAAAAAAAACCCAGAAAGCAGGTATGGGCTAAAAAATACTTGAAAAATGGATATGTTATAATAATATTTCCTACATTTTCTGTTTTATCAACTTGATGTCTGTATTTTCAGGCACTGAGGGAGGTTCAAGCCTCTCCTTCTAACAAATCCTGTTATTTCAAGTGAAATGTATATCAGCTATCAAATATTCCAAAGCATTTCTGTTAAGTAAAAAATTTGGCACAGGTTCATATTTTAAGGACTACTGCAGTTTTATATCAAAGTATAGTAAATAATGCAAAATGATTGACACCTATTGAACTTTATCTCTTGACGTTAAAAGAAAACGGTGCATAGTTTGTAACATTTTTTGCAGACATACCTGAAATGTGTGGTTTTCACTGATTCTCTGCTTCCTTAAGTCAATATTTTGCCCTTTCTCCAGTTACACACCTTTTGCTCAGTTTTCATTTAAAACTAGCTCAAGCTCAGTCATGTTTTATTGTGGGGAGTGATAAAAGACCAGCCTTAAGTGCTCCCACAGATTCCAAGTTGAATTCATGTCTGGACTTTAACTGGGCCACATATAACACATGTTTTGATCTAAATTAATCCATTCTAGCAATAGTTATATGTTTTAGGTTTCAAGTGTTTTGCAGAATCTTACGGGTTTTCTTCCAGGACTGTCCAATTGTGAAGCCATTCATTTTCACAGTAGCAGATCCCCTGACCATACTAGAAAAAAACATCCCCACAGCATCATACTGCCACCACCATGCTAGTTTGCACCCAACACAGTCACAGTGTTTTGCATGTAGGCCCTTCAGTTTTTTTTGTGTGTGCCATTCTTCCATGAAGGCCAGTTTCAGGAAGTGCATGACTAATAGTGGTTCTTTTAACAGAATCTACCACCTGAGCTCTCTCCCTTCTGCAGCTCTTCCAAAGTTACACAGGCCTTCAGAAACAGTAGCTTCTCTGCAAAAATCCTCTTGCTTCCCAGCTGGCCAGTTTATGTGGACTGCCATGTTTCGCTGGGTCTCCAGTTATTCCAATCCTCTCTACACGTTCAGATAATAGACTTGAGGTCTGGAAAGCTTTTCTCAGAGTTTGGACTATTGTTTTACAATCTACCAACTTCCTATGTAACTTGCCTGTTGTTACTTTCTGCACTCTTTTCAAAGAAATATTTCATGCAGCTGTGTAGGTAACTTAGAACAAAAATCTATCTGCTGTACTTGATTATGAATCATTAGTTCTAACCTTCAAAAAATAAAATAAATCTAACTGTTGCCGAATCTGTATTGAAGGCCAGCAGGTGCACCAGCAGGTTTCAGCAGAGATGCACTTTGCACATTTTTGCTTTTTTTAGTTATTTAGAAGGAAAAGCAATATCTAAAGAAGGAGCCATGTACACGTGCTGCTTATGCAACAAGAGAAACCTTACACATTTAGGATGGAACAGGAGGGAAGGATGTGTGGAGTCGCTGCTCTCATGTATCTCCTAGTTACGTAGGCTTAATTAAAGTGGTAAGTGTGGCCATTACTGACCACAGGGTTCTATAAGTTTACATTACATAACTCACAGGGTGTGTTTACAATAGCTCTTCCTACCTTTAGACTGTTAACTGTCAGCAACTCTGAAGCAACATGTTTACCAGCAAAACTACCATTTTTAAACAGGTTTGCCATCTTTTGCCTCAAAACATGTTTATACCTCTGCTTCTTAGGGGATAATAAATTGTCAATTAATTAATGTATTCAACTATTTCATTTCATTTATCTAAATTCCCTTTCATACTAATGAAATATTATTTGAATTGAATATGTTTACCCAGCATGGATAATCTTAATGTTAAAAGGGAGTTAGCTGCCTGTTTTTTTTAATATTTCAGACAATTGATACGCTGCACATGCCAAAAGGGACGATTCATAGCTACTTTAAAAACTCTGGATAGAATATTTTTTATAAGGAACAAACTGAACAAAATGTTTAAAAGACTCCAATAAATAATATCTACCAGCAGGCTGCCACTTTCAGAATAAAAAAACCCAGAAAGAGATAAGAAGCTAAATAAATGGAACTGAAGAGTGATAAAAAGGCTTAGATCTGTGCATTTTGTGATTTTTTAAATGCCTCCATAATTCACCCAAATACTAAGCAAAACAACCTGACATGATAAGGTTTAAGTGCAGAGCCAATGAAAGCATAAAAAGCAGAGATTGCATAGTTTTATATCAAAACTCAGATTCAGGTATTTAGATGCTTAAAAGATACCCATAGCTGTATTAAACCATGCAAAACAAAATTTCTTGTGTTAAACTGGTTCCAGAAAGGACTGTGTGGCTGCTGGTTTTCAATCTCACCAAGCAATTGCAAACCAGATTCCAGTTATCCAATCAAGTGAGTTCAGTATTACCTTGATGAATGACTGGAGTCTGCTGCGCTACTGCTTGGTTGCAAAGAAAACCAGCAGCCTGGAACCAGCTTGACACCAGTAGATGTATAGGAAGCCAACTGACACATCTTTTTGTCTTTAGCTTAAAATAAGCAAAAGAGGCTGATATTATAATACTGACCTTTGTCGGGTATTAATAGTGTTCAGGTCAGATGAATGCGACCTGGCCGTTCAGACACAGGTCGCATTTGAAAATATCAGATTCTTATCGGATTCAGGACCAAATAGCCAAGTAGCCAAGTGGCCTGGGTCACGTTGGAAAAAAATCGGATCCGTATTGTTAAGACTGCCATGAAAAGATCAGATACAGGTCGCATGTGGGCCAAAAAAATTGGATTTGGGTCACTTCAGGCTGCTGTGTGAACGTAGCCTTAGTTACCTGAGTGATGGTTGATGCTCTTTTAGCTTTCTCATCATGACTGTCTGTTTTTTGAAACACTCCGAAAAGCTTAAGTTTACTTTTTTATTAGATGAGGGAGAAATTAATGTAACCTCTTCAAGTTAAAGGCAACATGTGGGGGAGGGGCAGCTCCAGCTACCTTAATGCTCCTCGCACTATGATAAAACTGCTCACTCCTGAATTTTTATTTTTTTTTTAAATGGGTTTTGTAAAACATATCAGAATTTCAAACCCCAGCATATTCTAATAACCATGAAACTAGGGCAACATATGGCCAACAAGTTGAGATTAACCCTTGTGAACTGCAGCCATCGGCACGGCGTACAGCTGATGGCCTTTCTGGTGATGAGGCAGTTTTGTTGTGGAGGGTAGAGAAAAGGCCATCAGCAGGGTCACCGCATTACTTAAGGCATGACTCAGAATGTAGGAGCCAGTTGATGTTGCTGACACACAATCAGTGAAGCACCAGTGAAGCTCCTTCAGTGGCGAGTGAAGGTGGCAGTTAGGGGTGTAAATAATAACCATTTTGTATCGATCCAACAGCGATCCGTTGCATCGACACGTCCGCAAGAGTATCGATTCAAGTCTTTTTTTTCCCTCCGGTCTATTTTTATCCATATTGGGGGTAATTCTGACTCCCGTGCTGCGGTGGTGCTGAACCTATTTTGCCCTCCTACCTTGCTTCCTGGTTATACTCTTGCAGACTGTGTTGCAGTGAGCTTGATGCAGACATTTTTGATTTATGCCCAATATTGAAGCGTGGTCTGCGCTATACGCTGTAGGTCTAGATACAGCCGAGGCGGGGAGGAAGTGGGGGCCAGTTTGTCCGACAATGGAGGGACATGACGGTGAAAAATAGCGGGGATCCAGGTGGAAAAAGGGTCCCAGCGTTCTCGCGCACCTCGCACTTCTAGCTGGTCCAACTTCACAAGTTGTTTTCCGCAATTTCGGTCATAAAAACAAAACAAGCAGGCCTCCTGTCTGCGGTCAGTTAAAATTTGGGAGAGGTGCAGTGGAGTGTCTGCGGAGGGGGAAGGCTTCCAATACCTGCTCGACACTGTGGAGCCGAGGTATTGCATTGCACTCATTGCACTGATTTGGTGCAATATTGTTTGATACAAGGCCTTTCAGAATCTATAATGCAGGGGCATCATTATTTTTCAGTGAATGAGGTTTTAATAGGCCTAGGTGGAGTACAACTTTGCTACTTTTTTTATTTGCTGTTTTTTCTCTAATAAAATGCATAATGATATTACAGCTTTCATTGATTTATTTCAAAATTGAAAAATTGTCTAGCCTGTAAGATAAAAAAAAATAACCAAATAATCAAATCGAATCTTGGTGTATTCTTGAGTATCAAAAATAATCTAATCTTAGGGTCAGGAAAATTATACTGAATGGAATCGCCATGATGGGTCTGATTTACACCCCTAGTGGCAGTGTAGTAAACTGCAGGTCTTGGCTTGTCAGTGAACAAGTTCCAGATAACTGCAGATTTATTAGGAAACCTTTTTGTCTGAAAAATAAATAATTACAGGTCCATCTCTAACTAAACATTTTTTTCAAAAATATTCGTAACAATTCGTTAAGTGAATTCCGGCCTGATTTCAGACCAGGTAAACAGTTTAAATGACCTACATCCTAATAGTGATGCATCCAGAATGCTTTGGTTCACTTTACTGGATCCGGTTCTGAACTGGGGAACGATAACCATCAGAACATTCTGACTGATATGTTGTGTGTTGTGTTCCTCAATGCTCTATTCCTGGACCATAGTTAATCGTTATCTAAATTCTTCCTCTAATTTAGATAGCAGAATATTAAAAGGTTCCTTACCAGTTTTTAAATGCTGTGGATATGAATTTATTTAAATTTATGCTTAGATATTTAATCCTTTAATTTGTAAAAGTATTTCTCTACCTTCCGTCCCTTTATTTTATTGTAGCGCATTTGAGACCTCCTTCATGTAACAGATCCTGAATTTAGTGTCGTCTGTAAAACATGCAGTGATTTCTTAATTTGATTGGAAGGCAGTTTTAAATTGTATTAAATTTCAAAAATAACCAACAGCAGACCTGCAGATCCTTTGCTATTCAGTAAACAGCCACAGTACAAATGATGAGATCCACATGTTGAGGCAATAATTTATAAATCTTCTGAGCAAACTTCCTGTTAGCTTCCAATGTTTTTGAACTATCTGGTTCATTTTGCATGTTAGCTTCTGAGAAAGGATGTCTTCTCTGTGCAGATCATTAGGATCTGATTTAATAAAATTAAAGAAAACTGATCTTAGTGTCATTTCAATGTTAAAGGCTTTATGTTTTACAAAAATCAAACAGTTTAACTTTTGTTTGCTAATATAGAAACTTAAAAAAAAGAAGTTGAAGTCCATAGCTACAACGTTTTAACTGACAATAAATGTTTGGTCCAGTGCAGAATCAAAGTATACATTTTTTTGGAAACAAATTGTATATAAAACATTATTTTACAAATTTAATGGGTCTAAAATCTATATATATATTTACTTCTGATTACGATGACAAAAGAAGCTGGCAGCTCAACTGAGAAATGTCTTCTGATGCATTTCACTTCTCAGATTCAAGGCATAAAAAAAGCAAAAAAAACCTAAACACAATAACAATGCAATACAGAATAAAAGATTGTGCTAAAATATTTAAGAAATTCATTTCTTATTCATTTGGACCATTGTGACTAATTACTGTTCTCTCCTCCACAGTAAACAGTAACTAAACTGCTGGGTGTATAAGAAAGGTAGACAGTAGAGGTAGCGATACAAAAAAAACAACAAAACACTTCACATGGTTTTGGAAACTTCTTGCAGCAATGTCCTCCAAATCACATTTCGTAAATTTTCCATGACTGGTGCAAATATTTTTCCATTAGAGTAAGTTAAAACTGATAATGCATTCGGCTGAAGTTTAGCCAACCTGTTAAACCTGCCAGACATTCCCTGCAGCACCATCTAAGCATGGGGGTGTTTTTCCAATCTTTTTTTTCTTTCCAAAATCTGATTTTCTAAACTACAGAGCAGGATCTCACTACTTTTATCAACCAACAGAAAACCATCTCCTCCTGGGGTCTTTAATACTTTCTAAAGTCTATTTTAAAGCCCCTAAGTATTAAACTTCCCTGAAATAGCAGCTGAGG
>NW_015150658.1:613475-644205 GCF_000732505.1 Cyprinodon variegatus
GTTTGATACAATAATAATGAAATATATATATATATATATATATATATATATATACTACTTTCTTTTTTCAATTTAAGATTTACCGAATAAATGAAAAAAGATGATGGCAACATCTTTTTTTACTGAGAACAGAAAAAAACAAATGTCCTCAAGCAATGTTACCATATCAGAACTTTAACTAATATTTTCCTCACTGGTTGGTTATCGAGGAATAAAAATACAATGCAAACCCTGGGAATTACTAAACAAGAAAAAAAACAGCATGATTAATTATTAGCCTGAACTGTGGCAGTTAGCAGCGGCCCTGAGCAGGCCTCTAAACATTGCTGCTTTTATTACAGTGGAATCAATAGCTTGAATAAGGAGCTGTATCGACAGGGGGCCGACGCGCCGGCGCTGCTGCCGTTCCCTTAAGGCCCATGTGTCCACATTAGGGAGCTTGAAATCAGTTTATAGCATTTGGGGACACATTAATCCTCTTAGCACCAATTTGGTCATTATGGATTTTATTGAGGCAGGAGCTTTTCCTCCTCTGCAGCACTTAGGCGTGGGCCTGAACGCACCCATGCTCACACGAACACAAACCTTCTCCTTTGACACTCGTAACATACAAGTATGAAAACAGGCTCCCACACAGATCCATGTGCTTCAGAGAGAGCCTTAATGGAAAAAAGTTACACAACGTTACATAACATGTCAAGAACATGCTAAAGGAACTGGTTTTATCCAAGGAGGATATAAATACTACCTCATTGATGAATGCTCCTTCGTGCAGAGGCTTTGGTTTGATTAGAATTGAATAGAATTTGGAAATGATGGGTAAACATCATAATGTGGAAGAATATGAATGAATAAATTCCCCTTTAGGTAGAAATGCACAGTTTTGGTATATGCTGCTGAGGTCTGATTTTTTTATTCAAAAGGCAGATTCATAAACAAAATAAAAAAAAGCACATTTTTTTAATACAAGTGTTGGTTCTGGATCCAACATGAAGCATCTATATCATATTTCTTATTGTTTTATTTGAGCTTTACACCAAAAATAAGAAATACATCTATTTAAGTTTAAGTATTTGCATTTTTCAAATGAACACAGTGAGATTCTTTTTGTAGTTTTAAAGCTTTTTGATAAGCAGGGTAAAATATGCTGGTGATATCTGATGAGAGCTGATGAGTGGAAAATTGGTCTGTTTTGATCTCTGGCTGATTTATAGATGCATCTCTACTTAAATCATTGGTCTTTATCTTACAGCCTGCAACACTAAGCACAACCCCAGAGACTCTGTTAAACCCATCCTTTCCTCAGCCCTTTATGCAGGACAAGAAAAACGATGGTAAATTAGAAAAAATGTCCTAAATCGCAGATTTTCTTGTGAGTTAAAAACAGACCTTAACCTTTTATTATAAGACCTTCTAATGTTTTCTTGCAGCCTTTTTGTCACATAGTAACCGGACTCCCCACCCAGGAGACGGTCCTTTTGTTCTACGTCACCATAACGGACGCAGATCCAACCCTTCATCTGACACATGAGTCCAAACACTTCTCTAAGGTTTCAGGTCAACATGAACTCCCCATCTCCACCTGCTCGGCGTCTGCACCAAGAGGGGAGGGCGCACCTGAGCCCCAAAGCTCAGAGTCAGGATCGCTCAACCCTACCAAGATCCAGATCTGGTTTCCTACCAGCGCCGAACATGACACCATCAACCGTCGGTATACGTTCGCTCCGTCGAGCCTGTGTCTTCAGTAAACACCAAACAGCTGGTCAGAGTCTGACATGATAAGGATTGAAAGTGTGGTTTTAAGATTCCAATAACACTATTCAATAACTTATGGTTGGTCAAAATAAATGACCTGTATTATGCATTTCAGATGAAAATGAAAAAAAAGGGGTACTTGGATTCCAGCAACAGATTAGCATATGATTGGTATCGATTCAAATGAATCAATTTGATTCCAATTTTCAAGATCTGGAGTCTGAAGTCTTAAATTGGATTGCTGGTATTAACCAAAAAACAAACAAATATTTTTTTAGCCGTTACCGTAATTATATGATCAAAGAAATCGATTTTTGGTTATATAAATCCATTTCCATGAATTAATATAAGAATCCATTCAGAAATCATAGATATTTTCAGCTGTGCAAAGATGCATCATACTGCATGAGCAAATCTTGAGAACATTTTTTAAGAACTGATTGCACTGATTGCGTTTCATACTCGATTTCTGTCCCTCTTTAATCTTTGACCTGCCTATTCAGATTTGTTTACTGGACAGTAAGAGATTAATAAGAAAATACGTCCTGCAGCTTTCATGAAGCTATTGCTGTCACGGTCTTGGTTTGGTTAAGTTTTGTGTGAGTTTTCAGTTTCACGTTGATCCATGGTTTTCTTTGTTTTCTAGCTTTATTGGTGTTTTCTGGATATATTTGACTTCTTAGGGCTTTCTTTGCTTGCCCTCTGGCGTTGGTCTCCTTTTCCCTAGCTCCTTCTAGAAACCTCTGTTCACACCTGCTCCCAATCAGCTCATTATTCCTGTCTTTGTTCAGTCTCCCATATATACTCTCCCTGTGCAGTTCCTCAGTGCTGGTTCCTCGTCTTTCCCTGACTCCTCGTGCATGTTTTTCCTGATGTCTCCATGGTTCTGGTTAGTTTTTGCATTTTTATGTTGGATTTTTGGATTCCTGCCTGTGTTACCTGTGATAACTCCACTAAAACTACAAGAACTGACCTCTGCTTCCTTGCCCCTGCATTTGGATCCTTAAAACCTCAACCAAACCCTGACAGTTGCATCAAGAAAGATGCTGCACATACTTTCTAATGAAGGCTTTTATATATATATAAATATATATATATATATATATATATATATATATATATATATATATATATATATATATATATATATATATATATATATATATGAATGAAAGGAAAACTGCATTGATCTGATCATTTTAAGGGGAAATTTTCCAACTGATTTTTAAAAAATTATTGCTGTTATTCATTATTAAGCAACAGTCACTGAATAAAAAAAGCAAAAAGAGAAGAAGAATAGGATTTCTGCCCTTAGGTGTAATTAATTGCATGTTTGATACATTAAAGGTAAAGTTGTTTGATTAAACCTTAAGCATTATTTTTAGCTTCTTAAAATTGTTTCATAGATTAAAATCTGTCATTAATATGAGGACCAAAATTACCTTTCATGAGGCTGCAGACTCAGAAAAAAAGAAAGAAAGAAAAGAACTCTGTAAAAATCACTTCTGCTTGGCTGAACAAACAGCACATAAGTCAGTAAATACCTCTTCCTTTGTCTGAGGTGACATCATTACTGTGAGAAGAGAGGCAGACGTATGAAAGTAGACACAGACAAACGGCGTCAGACAGACAGGTAGCAGAACAATACAAAGCAACCCGGGTCGATGGAAATTTTCTCCGGAGTCTTCAGGAGTTGTTTATCTGTGTGTGTGTTTGCTGACAGAGATGTTTCTGGCCCTAAGAGTGCGCTGACTCACTGTGGTGGCTGTGGTGTATAAGTGTGAGACTGCCTCGGTGTAACTACAAACGTTCTGCATGTAAGAGCTGAAAATGGCAGTCCTTTTCATCCGGTCTGTGATGTGTTCTTAGTGTACACCCAAACAGGTATAAACAGGTTAAATATATTTAAATTACATCCATGACCCGAAGCCTTGCTTTGCATTGAATGTCAATCAATACGTGTCTGAGGCAGCAGTCGGGAAGTAAATCTACATTTTCCTCCAATGCTACTAGATGAAAAATTTTTAGAGCCTAAAAAAAGCGATTTATTTAACAAATACCATCAAATTAACTTTTACTCTGAAAATAAAAAAAATATCCAATAAAATACTTTATTTGAGGGTTTTTAAACTAAAAAACATTAAGTTTGAAAGATAAAAAATTTAAATTAAACCTTAAAATTAAAATATCTTTTATCCATCCATTTTCTGTCACGCTTACACCTTCTGGGGTCGCGAGCGTAGCTGGTGCCTATTTCCAGCTGTCTACAGGTGAGAGGCGGGGTCTACTCTGGACAGGTCACCAGTCCATCGCAGGGTAACACAGATGCAAAGCGGAAAAACAACCATTCACACACAGACTCACAGGAGAATTTAGAAAAGCCAATTAACCTGACAGTAATGTTTTTGGACTATGTAGGAAGCAGGAGTACCCGGAGAAAACCCAGTCATGCACAGGGAAGACATGCAAACTCCATGCAGAAAAACCCCGGGCTGGGAATCGAACCCAGAACCTTCTTACTGTAAGGCAACTGTGCTACCCACAGTTCAAAAATTGCCTTCATTATAAAAAAAAAAAAAGGGGGCCAGGACTTTTTAATGTTAGTTTTGATTAATTAGAAACATTTTAACACATTAAAAAAATCTATTTCATTTCCACCTATACATAAAATCCAAGGCTGGAACCTTCGTACTCACTGTTTCTTGTATATCTGACGCAAAAGTGGCACCGAAGGGTTTGTTCCACTGGAGATGTTAAACCCTAAAAACTATCATGGAGGCATTTCCACTGTAGCTTTGAGTCCAAACCGATTAAAGGTATTCGAACCATAATACGCGTAATATGTATCTGAGTAATGCTGGCATTTAGGAAGAAACTTAGACCAGGAACATGGATTGTTTGTGTTAGTAACTGTTTTAAAAAAAATTAGCCTCAACAGTATTTATTTTAATTGCACTAAATGCTCCATATTGTAAAGCAACACTTTATGCAAAGCTGAACAGTCAGAGAATTGTCAGTATTGCAAAAGAAGCTTTGTTTTTGTCTAAAGGCAATATTAAATGCCTTGTTGCCATATATATTTTTGTAGCATATTAAGAGGAGATACATGTGCTAAGATTAATGCTCATGGTGTTCACACTTTTATAGATGTAGTTTTTTAAAGAAATTGAAACAAAGCTAAAATATTAATACTTTCAATTAAAAACAAAATGTATAGGTGTTGATATCCTTATACCTTTATTTAATAGGAGAAAAGGATTGCTTTGAATTAAAACGGTGGTTTATTTTGTAAATTACATGGTTTTTTATTAAAATTAGATTAATTTTAATTAATTAAGTAAGGACCCTTTAATTTTTATTGCCTCCAAACACAAAAAAACATTTATTCAGTTTTAAGAGCAACATTTGACCCTGGCACTGCAAGCTGCAGAGCCCCAATATCTAAAAAAAAACTTTGTTACAGAAACATAGTTTAGAAATTAAAGCTCTAAATTACAATCCAAGTTATATATTTGATATATTCCTGTTAGAACTTTTGCGTTATGGCCTGAAAAGCTTTGAGGAAACTGCTTGTTTACAAACAAAAAAGATGGGGAGTAAAAATGTAAGCCAGTTTTGAAAGTAATTTACAATGTGTAGATTGGAGGTTGAGTTAGAGCTTCGAGTGCCGTCACAGACAAACGTATCTGGAACAGGAGCTCCAACAATTTTTTTTAATTTAAGCATCTCAAAATCAAAAGACATCAGAGTATCATACCTGGGCCATGGTGAAACCTATATAGATAGTTTCTCCATTAAGTGAAATCCTTTTTTAAAGATGATTCATGTGCATACCCTTTCTGCCACACTTTTTCCTTCCACTCAACTTTTCATCAATATACCTGAATACGGTATTATGTTGCTTCCATTTGCTGTTGATTTCGTTTAATGACTGTTTAGTGAAGAACTGTCAGGTCATTGGTCTTCCTCACCCTTTTAGAGGCCATAACATGAAAATATATCATATTATTTAAATTATCCAAGGTAGAGCTGGGCAATTAATTGCATTTGCAATATAATTGCAATTTAACAAAACACAATTTTCAAATTGCAGAAGAACTCAATTTTAATCACACTATACTTAAAAACAGTAAGACAATAAATTTCTAACTCCGGCCCTTTTGGTGGCAGTAAAATGCTTGTAGTGAGTTTATCACCAAACATAAAGGTAGAGATAGTTGTAGCTAGCAGTCAGATTCATGCATTTAATTAGAAGAAGTAAAAACCTCTTTACACGAAGGTTAAATTCCTGCAACAATGGGCAAGAAAGCTTTTAAAAAAACTAAAAGTCAGGGTGACACATCTACAAGGTTGCTGTGAGTGCAAACGAATATCTAAATAAAACTGAAATACCGGTTAAAAATAACCACAATTTAGATTTTTTGCAAAATTGTTCAGCCCTAATCATTGGTGATATTGTTCTTTAGTGGGAAATAAATTTGGGGGTATTCAATAGCTCTACTACATAATTGATACATCTCTGTGGACAATTCATCCAAAGTTTCACTTATTTCAGTGAAACTTTTTGATAATTTTTCTTACTTTATCAGACGTCGGCTATAAATGAAGAGCCGACTATAAACGTAAAGACCTGCATCATGGTCTGTACTCCGTCACAGATCCACTAACTGCCAACATGCAGTGACCTTCACCGTGTGTCCTGTGTTGTCATCTGCTGATGCCAGCAGATTTTCCACGTAACGTTAGTGCTGTGAAAAACATGCGCACATGACGGCCTCTGAAGTCAGCACACCGGCCTCGTCTCACTGAAGCTGACAAACCGAGCAGCTGCTTCTTTCTCAAAGCATAAAAAAAATGCTCATCTAACCTGTAAAAGAAAAAAAAAACAAGCAAGGGAGGCTACTGTGCCAACAGCTGTGGCATTATTGGTTAAAAACAACCTGTTCAGACCACAGCCTCTTTGTGCGGCTCATTAATGACATAACCAGCAGGGACGGAGCCAAGGCGTAGGCAAGCTGCTTCAATGGTGTCAAAACAATGGCTCCACAGCCCCGTAGCCACCAACAAGGGATCTCTTCTAATTTTAAACCTTGTTCTTCTTTTTTTTTTCCATTTCTTTCCATTCAGGAAACAAACGCCTAATCCTTCCCTGAAAGACTTATAAAAAGCAGCAATCCTCACACTGGGTCTGATCATCTGATTTAGGAACATTATAGCAAACAGGAGCCTCAGGCAGGGTCAGATATTGTTGAATGATGAGAAAATACAGCAGACTGACAGCGAGGTGAGCTCACTGAGAAGTCATCCCCCCCATGTGCCTTGCATTAATCTGTCCTCTCCCACAGATCTCCCAATCGCAAACCGTGTGCCAGAACACAGGATTAGTGGTGTTCTTTACGCCTTTTAGAAAGTCAGCCCGCTGTCTGCTCTTTTAATTGTTCACATGCTCTTACTTTTTGGGTTAAATCTGTAACAGGTGGACTGACAGAAGGGTTTAGATCATGCGGAGGGTTTAGCTGTGTAAACTCTGGACGGATAATGATTACATTTCAACCATCGGCTCAAGTTAACTTTATTTTTCTGTAATTCTCATTCCCAGGCTAATCTTAACAATAACGATCCGGATCTTTTAAGGCACTGCATGGTGTCACAGTGGGGCCTTTGCCCTTGGCCTCTCTGCAGTGGGCAGGAGCTGTAATGAGTTAGAGAAAAAAAAAACAACAACGCAGCAGCAGCTGCCTGGCTCAATAGGAGAACGCACACCGCGGGGACTGAGTGGTCAGCACCCATTGTTGGTGCTCTCCTATGTGCGCACATATTTTCAGTCCCATTAAATGAGCCAGAGCGGTTCGTGACATCCTAAACTGAAGAAGTGAACGTGGATAATTAGATGCACACGAGGCAGCCAGAAAAGTGACAAACGAGGTGGAGGAGGTCTGAATTTGGCCTTTAGAATCATCAAAGCGCTGACGTAATCTACAGTGAGTGACACTCTGGAATAAACGTAGACATTTGCTGTTTTTAATTTTCTCACCTTGTTTTTATCTCCTGTGTAAAAAGAAAATTCTGATGCCAAAAGCAGCTTTACAGGATAATATATGTGATGCATTAAATAGTCATTCAGTAGCATGCTGCAGAAGCGTGGTTCTGAAAATCAACTTTTACCCGCAGCTGCTGGCAAACCTGCAGCTAAAATTCAACAAATCTAATGCAATATAGACCCTTTATTCCAACTAGTAATGCATGATATTATAAAATCAAGTAAATGTTGCATATTTGTTAAATATAGAGTATAAAAAACATGGTTGCAATTAAACCATATTTTTCTATTATCTGTCTCTACAATCAGGTGAGTGCATCAAGGGGAAATGGAGTCAGTCAATTGGCAGATTATATTGTTTGAATGCAGCGCATGAATGCGGTGCATCTGAAATGTAATTTTTCACATACAGCATGCAATGTTGTCCCCAATAGGTGCGCCTGAAGTGCTGAATCGATCTACACACTGAAGTAATCTTTATATCTTGTTTAAAAGCAAACTATATTGATGAAGACTTCTGTCTAAATGCCTTATATCAATTAATGAAATTTGCACAATGTTATAAGTGTCACTTCTTTAGTCAAGGCGATTCTTACGCAGGGGCAGAGCTAGATGGGGGACCAGAGGTGGCCATGGCCACCCTTAGCCAATCATTGGCCACCCCTACCAATTTTTCCCCCGCTCTAATACAGACATTAGCAGCAGTAATATTCTCAAGGGGAATGTTCCAACATATTAAACATGTAAATGTTTCATATATTAACAGTTACTTGACAAATAAAACGCTGTGGTTAATTATGCTAATCAAATATTAACATTAAAGTTGATATATACAGAAATTATGCTCTTTTTAGAACAAAATGTGTCATATGGGGTAAAGAGAAAAATATGTGTCTCTGCAAGTCATCTACGTGTCTTCGGTGAAATCATAGATAAATAAGTAGTACTTTAATAACTTAAAAATCCATTTAATGTAGATATTAGTAAATGTAAATATTAGTTTTATGCAGAACAATTTTTGATAAGGTAAGTAATGACAATGGAAAAATGTTCACCCCAGAAATTTTGTCCACTACACCTTTTATTTAGATAGCATGGATATTTAAATAGATGCATCTATTTTGTAGCAAAGGCTTTAGCGTAACGACACAACAATAGGCCCGTAAGCAACATTATCTGGGTGGGCCCCATATGAAGTACAACACCCCATACAAACCCGCCGCCGCCGCTGTAGACAACCGACCCGAAATGTGCCCTATACACATTTCATCATTCTTCACCTTCACTAGACATGGATATACTTTAGTATATTCTGCTGTAAAATGAGTCTTATCGTGCTACCGTGAGCGTAAAAGCCCCCCTCCTCACCCATGCTCTCTCCATTCATCTCCTGGTCCCAATCTTTACAAACTGTAGCAGCAACGTCCTCCTCTCCCTCTTTGGTTCTTTGAATAAACGTGTTCATTTTGGGAAGTTTTTTTCCGTTCTTCCAGCAGCTCTTCTTTGCTTTTTCATTTCTGGAATCCGCTTAAGTAACTCTTTTTGGTATCCATCGTCGCTAACACATTGTACGTTACGGTAATGGTTTTAATCTACGCTCTGGATTACCCATAATTCCAAGCCCTATTGTAAAAAATAAAATACTTAAATACATCGTTCTTTTACGATCTTTATTGCAGTTTGAAACATATATGAGTGTATTTTTTTTTACCAACCGTGTAATGAACTATACATAGTTATTAACATAGTAATAAAATGTACCACTGTCTGCTTTGCTATTGGTGTCGTGTTTAAACGGCTAAACCATCAGGTTGAAATCAGCCAAGTTTTAGGGTATAAATAAGGTCCAGTCAATTAATGTAATATCAGGTGGGTTTAAGCCACCATTACATCTGCAAAGAGGCCTCCTACTCCACAATTGTATAGGGGGCCCCACCATGGCCCCCAAGAGGTCGGCGGCCCCTAAGCAACTGCAGTCTCTGCTTACCGATAGTTACGCCATTGGTAACACCTGCAATGCTGCTGTGATTGGAGGGGAGGGAAGGTAAGTGGGGGAGGGAAGGTAAGGTGTCCCAGACTGCGCGTAAAAGCGGCCCCACTTTCATTCCTTTAAAATGCGTCTTTCTTTCTTGGAGAGTTAAGTCATTTCCACTGCTTATATCGAACCCTGACACCTGTCCCAGTAAGGAACTACAGTTCCTGCATTCATTCAGAAGCTGGAACCATCATGCATTGATAATGTAGAACTGGTTATCAATGAAAGATGCAAGATGCATCTCATTCATCGCCGCGCAGGGGGCGCGCCGCCGGTGCGTCTTGGAAAGCTCCGGATCCCATTGATAAAAAAATCCTCGTCTGGGGGGGAAGGGGGGTGCAATCAACGTCACCGAGGCATGCATAGAGTTCTATAGGGCAGCATGCAGCGGTCGGATCTGAGGCACACCTCTGCACAGCAGCAGAGCCACAGAGCAAGGGCAAAGAGACGATTGTAGGATGTAGGAGTCGGACCCTACCTGCATTTTGTCTGATGTAAACACCTCGATGTCTACCTCGCAGGCGATGATGGTCACCATCTCCAGTTTCATATTTATGGATGGCATTCCCCTGTGTGTTTGGTAGGGGAGAAAAAAAGCGCAATGGAGCTGAAAGTCTGCTTGCTCCTCTCAGAGAAGCGCTCTCCTTCCAGGGGCGCGTCGGTAACGTCCAGAAGGTTTGTCCGGAGGGGAAGCTGCAGCAGCGGGGCTCCTCTCTGCACTGAAGCGCTGCTCAGAGTGATGTTGCAGCAGTCGGACAGATCTCACTCCCTCCCCTCCCCTCCCCGCTCCACATTGACGTCATTACCAGCATTACGTCCGTCGGGTTTTACGCCACTACTTTCTTGCTTGCTGATGGACGATCCGTGCAGAGCGCACTGCAGATTTTTTTTTTTTCGCAGTCTAGTTTATTCTGATTCTTCCTTTAGGAAAACTGTTTTATTTCCACAGTCTGTCACAGAGAGACGTCTCTCAAAAAGTTATGGGGAAAAAAAGAAAAATGCACATGGGCTATAAAATAGTCCCGCAGAGTCATTCATCATTTTTGCTTTGAAACAACCAGGGGCCAAAGAAAGAAAACTAAAAAGTAATCCCACCCTTGAATTTTAGAATCTTGCCATTCAACAACAACAAAAACAAAATAAAAAAATGAGCCTAATTGGGATTTTATGCAATAAACCAACATTTGTTTACAAACATACATCTAACATAAAAATCACATCCTTTTAGTTTTACTCCAACCTTTACAGCTGGTTCTAAAACTTTATGATTCCTTTTTCGGGATGGTGCAACTGAAAGGTGAAAAATAGAATATAGAATAGAATTGAACTTTATTGTCGTTGCACTGTCACAAGTACAAAGCAACAAAATGTGGTTTGCATCAATCCAGAAATGCTATACAGGATATAAATATTATTACAGGTGTATGTACAAGCAAAAAGTAATAGTTAGGGACAGTAAAAAGTTGTGTATAGATATGAATATGGGAGCTACATGCACAGATTATACACAAAAACTCTTTTCTTTTCATTCTTAAAGGAAAAGACAGGTCATGTTCAGAACTCAATCTTCAAAGTTAAGTGTACTTTAAATATAAAATTAATACATACTGTTCAATAAATGTTAATTTTTTTATTTTTTTTTTTAAAGAGTAATTTTCATTTGAATGTGCTTTACTGGAGACGTCGATGTTTGTCAAAGAACACTACCTGCCACAGTTTGTGACGTCACGGTGTGGTATCGGCTGTTGAGCAAGTCCCTGTGCTGTATCCAATAGACCGCAGTTGCTTAGGGGCCTCCGACCTCTTAGGGGCCTCGTCACTGACACCTGGTTGGCCCCCTACGCAATTGTGGACCGCACCGTATTTATACCGCATCACATGCCAGATTTCAACCTGATGGTGAGCCGTTTAAACACGACACCAATAGCAAAGCAGACAGTGGTACTACAATGTTAATAACTGCTCTAACTGTGTATAGTTAATTAGACGGTTGGTAAAAAATACACTCATAAAATGTTTCAAACCGCAATAAAGATCTTAAAAGAACGATGTGTTTGAATATTTTATTTTTTACAATATGACTTGGAATTATGGGTAATCCAGAGCAAGGATTAAAACCATTACCGTAATGTAGAAAGGGTTAGCGATGATGGATACCAAAAAGAGGTACTTAAGCGGATTCCAGAAAGGAAAAAGCAAAGAAGAGCTGCTGGAAGAACGGAAAAAAACTTCCCAAAATAAACACATTGTTTCAAAGAACCAAAGAGGGAGAGGTGGACGTTGCTGCTACAGGTAGTAAAGATTGGGACCAGGAGATGAATGGGGAGAGCGTGGGTGAGGAGGGGGGCTGTGACGCTCAAGGTAGACTGATAAGACTCATTTTAACAGCAGAATATACTGAAGTATATCCATGTCTAGTAAAGGTGAAGAATGATGAAATGATGAAGTGTGTATGTATGGGGCACATTTCGTGTCAGTTGTCTACGGCAGCGGCGGTGGGGGATGGGGGGGCACCCAGATAATGTTGCTTACGGGCCTATTGTTGTGTCGTTACGCCATTGGGTGTATCTGGTGTTTGCCACAATGTGCTATTATCCAAGTCATCTTGAATACATTCTTCTTCGAACATATTCTACATATTACGTGTTTTTTCTCTGGCCAGAAGTTCGAGGAGGATCAGGAATCAGAAAGGTGAAATACATTTTTTTTCACTTTTAGCCGATGTATACCAACATCCAACTGCCATGCACGTGTGCATTGTCAGTTTCACTATAGCTCTGGTGAATTTCAATGGTGGAGTCCTCTGGAAATCTTCAATAATTGTTGTTCATTGCAGAAGTGTCAAGTAGTTCCCATTGATTTTGCTTGTAAAGCAAAGTAAAGAATGGCGCTAGGCTTACCGCACCGTGATGTCACTGCCGGAAGATGTCAGGAGTGAGGGGCGTTTCTACATTTGGGCAAAAATGGCCGCTCCTGGAGTCAGTGATCACAACAAAAATTATTATTTTTGTTTTTTTACTTATTAACGCTAAATTCATTAAATCACAGTGAACAGATTAGTTTATAGATAATGATCCATTGATTATTGCTGACCGGACTTTTCTTTTAAAGGGAACTGTGTTGCATTTAACTCAGTCCCCCTTCTTCCCTGACTCTGATACAGTGCCTTTCCCCTGCTGAAGAAAAGCTTCCTCATACCATGATGCTGCCACTGCCTTGTTTTGCTCAAGGGCTCGTGCGTCCATAGAGATGTAATGTTTTGGTCTTTCATCATACATTGGATTTTGCAATGGCCAGGGTCACTGGGAGGGACTCAGGCTGAAAAGTTTGAGACCCACCTACCCTATACAATAACCAATAACACGCCATGACTCAAGAGTTTTTGTTTTAACGTGACAAAATGTATTAAATTTTAAAGGGTATAAATGGTTTTGAAAGTCACTGTATATAAAACCTGTATATCGACTATAAAAGGTAAACGGTTATAAAACAGTGGAGTAATGCAGGTGGAATGTTCAAATCGAACTATAACCAAGTTTAAAACTGGACATTTTGCCAAACTGGAAAATACTTTGGCTGGCTTCAGGTATGAAAAATGTTGANTCCGACCTCTTAGGGGCCTCGTCACTGACACCTGGTTGGCCCCCTACGCAATTGTGGACCGCACCGTATTTATACCGCATCACATGCCAGATTTCAACCTGATGGTGAGCCGTTTAAACACGACACCAATAGCAAAGCAGACAGTGGTACTACAATGTTAATAACTGTGTATAGTTAATTAGACGGTTGGTAAAAAATACACTCATAAAATGTTTCAAACTGCAATAAAGATCTTAAAAGAACGATGTGTTTGAATATTTTATTTTTTACAATATGACTTGGAATTATGGGTAATCCAGAGCAAGGATTAAAACCATTACCGTAATGTAGAAAGGGTTAGCGATGATGGATACCAAAAAGAGGTACTTAAGCGGATTCCAGAAAGGAAAAAGCAAAGAAGAGCTGCTGGAAGAACGGAAAAAAACTTCCCAAAATAAACACATTGTTTCAAAGAACCAAAGAGGGAGAGGTGGACGTTGCTGCTACAGGTAGTAAAGATTGGGACCAGGAGATGAATGGGGAGAGCGTGGGTGAGGAGGGGGGCTGTGACGCTCAAGGTAGACTGATAAGACTCATTTTAACAGCAGAATATACTGAAGTATATCCATGTCTAGTAAAGGTGAAGAATGATGAAATGATGAAGTGTGTATGTATGGGGCACATTTCGTGTCAGTTGTCTACGGCAGCGGCGGTGGGGGATGGGGGGGCACCCAGATAATGTTGCTTACGGGCCTATTGTTGTGTCGTTACGCCATTGGGTGTATCTGGTGTTTGCCACAATGTGCTATTATCCAAGTCATCTTGAATACATTCTTCTTCGAACATATTCTACATATTACGTGTTTTTTCTCTGGCCAGAAGTTCGAGGAGGATCAGGAATCAGAAAGGTGAAATAAATTTTTTTTCACTTTTAGCCGATGTATTCCAACATTCAACTGCCATGCACGTGGGCATTGTCAGTTTCACTATAGCTCTGGTGAATTTCAATGGTGGAGTCCTCTGGAAATCTTCAATAATTGTTGTTCATTGCAGAAGTGTCAAGTAGTTCCCATTGATTTTGCTTGTAAAGCAAAGTAAAGAATGGCGCTAGGCTTACCGCACCGTGATGTCACTGCCGGAAGATGTCAGGAGTGAGGGGCGTTTCTACATTTGGGCAAAAATGGCCGCTCCTGGAGTCAGTGATCACAACAAAAATTATTATTTTTGTTTTTTTACTTATTAACGCTAAATTCATTAAATCACAGTGAACAGATTAGTTTATAGATAATGATCCATTGATTATTCCTTGCTGACCGGACTTTTCTTTTAAAGGGAACTGTGTTGCATTTAACTCAGTCCCCCCTCTTCCCTGACTCTGATACAGTGCCTTTCCCCTGCTGAAGAAAAGCTTCCTCATACCATGATGCTGCCACTGCCTTGTTTTGCTCAAGGGCTCGTGCGTCCATAGAGATGTAATGTTTTGGTCTTTCATCATACATTGGATTTTGCAATGGCCAGGGTCACTGGGAGGGACTCAGGCTGAAAAGTTTGAGACCCACCTACCCTATACAATAACCAATAACACGCCATGACTCAAGAGTTTTTGTTTTAACGTGACAAAATGTATTAAATTTTAAAGGGTATAAATGGTTTTGAAAGTCACTGTATATAAAACCTGTATATCGACTATAAAAGGTAAACGGTTGTAAAACAGTGGAGTAATGCAGGTGGAATGTTCAAATCGAACTATAACCAAGTTTAAAACTGGACATTTTGCCAAACCGGAAAATACTTTGGCTGGCTTCAGGTATGAAAAATGTTGAAATAAAACAGCTTTAGCTACACCGCCAAACCTGTTCCATCCAATGAAAGTCTTTTTTTTTTCTGTTGAGGCATAATGACATGCCGCATGTGAAGCTATTAAAGTTTAATGACTTTAGTTGACACAGCTTGATATTTCAGAAAAACAGGCAAACATGACTAATCAGCAAACGTGCTGAAAGCGGTTGATGACACCAACATTTAAAATAAAGATGCAGGAATTTTCTTTCTGCAATGACTCAGATGTGAAACCATTTAAAGAACACCTTACAAGTTTAGCTCTTCTAATGCTGGACTGTTGATTTTGGATAAACTGCTTCATTTCCAATAAAGCAGCTGATGACTGAACCACTGCAGCCAGAAACATGTTCCCTTCATTATCCTGTTAATCTGAGTTTCCAATGCCGTTGAGGAACAATCATTCCAAAAATTCCCAAACGCATTATTGCATTGCATAACAATCCGTGTCTTCTTTGCATCACTCAGATCATCTCTCTTACCAGCCCTTCATTTCATAACGATGATAATAATTGCTCAAGCAGCTGAGACAGCTAAGCCTCCATGAGCCATTAATATTGAGGCCCTAAGCGGTTAGAGTTATTTATGTCTGTGTGTGTGTTAGGCTCTGTCCAAAGTGAGCAGACGGAGAACATGAGGAAGATATGTGCAAATGACTGTCCCACGCCTCCAGCAGACGGCCCATCAGTCACCCCAGTTTGGGGAAATCTGCCTGTAAACGATAAAACTGGCCACACATATCATATCTAAGCAAAGCGCTGTCAGATTCTTCCTCTCCAGAGAGAAAATCTTTTAATTTCTTCAATTTACGGCACTGTGAAAAGGCACCACCATGAATGTAACTCGACAGGTTTAGACATTCTTTCCAAAGCTCTCCCACAGCTCATTAATCACGCGCTCAGAGGTAACAAAGCAGTGCCACAGTGTCATCTTTTCTTTTAAATCCCCTCTGTTCTTTTCAGATGAATGTAGTCGAAGGTTCTGGTTATTTATTTATGGCATATCAAAAAGAAATCCTTATATTTTTCTGAAAGCTTAGGGTTGAACAAGGATAGCCAATATTCAAAGTCTGGAGAAAAAAGACTTGAGTCAAACAATAGAGTCCTGGTGCATAAAAATTTAAAACATCATCCTTAAAGTTTGCTGCTTATAAATAATCCAATATTTACTTAATGTTATCAAACAGCTTTCAGCTCTGGGGTCTGTTTCATAAAGTAGAATTAACAAACTCGGACTCAAATCCTCAACTCTGAATCGATCTAGCCTAAAGTTAGGATAGTCTGAGTTTTCAGTGTCATAAAAGCTGTGGGAGTTAGTTTAATCAACTCTACGTAGGTCCACTCAGAGTTCAACACGTGCGTAACAAGTATGAAAAGCCATTATCAGTGGAGCCCCGATTCGACAAGTCAACATGACGACAGGCAACGGAAGTGCCGATTTCACCCCGCGGGAACTAGAGATTTTGATGCAGAAATTAAAATTAAAAAAGGAGAATTTTTTAAAAAGACAGAGTGTTCCCCTACTTCCACACACCTGAGGTAAATAAATGCGTGATAAACAGACATCAAGAGTCCTTGGAGGCCACTGCTGAGGAAATGCAATCATTAGAAACACATCTAAAGCACGCAGGAGGGTGTTCACTGAAGAACCTTAATCCGCCAAATGCATGGAAAGAATAAGAGCACAAACTATTTTTTAGGTTCAAAAAGTTCTAATCAAACGCAATCATATATTGGATTATACTGCTTTAATTTAATATAAAAAAATATCTCGGTGTGTTTTTATAGGCATAGTGTAGTATCTGACTGTGCCTCTTTAATTTACCATTAATTTACATCAGCTGCACTAACAGGAATTTCCAGGTGTTGGTCGCTGTTAAGGTAGTCATGTGTTCAAATGCATCATAAGAACAAAGTTCCCCATGTGGAATTCATCCACTTTTTAACTTCTCCCTACAGTGGCTAAAATATTCAGAACATTGCTTCTACTGACTTCTAAAGGCAGGTATGTGTGGTTGGTTTTTAATGGGTCCATAAAATAATATAAAAAACAGAAACTGATACTTTTACTGAACTACATTAATGTTCTTAATCTTTTTTTTTTTTAAATAGATTAAATTTTAAGTTCAAAGTGTTAAATGTTTTTATTCGAAACACCCCCCAGGATCCTAAGGCTTCTATTAGTTGTGCAAAGAATTGTGAATGAGAAGAAAAGTAGAGAATGAAGAGGAGGAGGAGGAGGAGGAGCAGCAGGGCTTTGAGAATGAGGCCAGGGAGAAAGAGAAATGCTTCATCATCCTGGGTGATTTATTGCTCTTATCAGGTGGCACAGAAGGGATCAAAGAGATTCATACTGCATTGCCCTGTGTGGCGTGCTGCTGGGAAGGTTCTACCCGAGAACAGGTTGAAAAAAAGATCAGACCATTGAGGATTCTGTTTCATTTTGTTAAACTGAGTTTAATTTAATGTCTAGTTCGTGATCTACAGTTAGATTTTAATATCATGAGGTAATAGCTTGAGCAGACACAAACTACAGTTACCCAATGGGAACATCAGTTATACAAAAAAACCCAAAAAACTAAAGAAATAACAAATAAATTGTAAGCACTAATTTTGGGAACTGAGCTAAATTTTACGAGCCAAACACAGGCCTGATTACAGTCTGATAAAAAATTTATTACACTGGAACCTGTCTAACGACATGAAGCAGGCCGAATGATCTAAACGAAATTTTTGTATGTAACGAAATTTCATTTTGTACACACTTCGACAATAAAGTTTGTCTACGTGCAAGTAGAGAACAGATGAGGGACGAAGGTCATGAAACCAACTTCCAGTTGGAACAGCGAAGGCATCATCCAAAAGAAGATATGCTTTAAAGCAGATAAAGCAAATTTACTCTGAAAAGGTCCAGGACAGAAAACAAAACAGCACAGCATATTAACCGATGCTGGGCTCACCTGCCTCAGTTATTCAACATTTTATACCAAACACAACATGTGCAAAATAATAATTCATGGGAGAGTTACCGAAAGAAAGACAAAGGTCCATCTCACTAAGCCAGAAGATAAAAACGCATTACAACATGATAATAGTAGTATTATAATATGTTGATCATTTTCTGCTTCGGGAGCAGCTTTCTGGCAGTTCTACAGGTCATTCACAGTCTTACTGGACGTTTGTTGAGCTTCAGCGTCTAGTCCGCCAACGGAATAAAGTTGGGCCCAGAAAAATGAGATATTATCAGTCGACTGTGACAGTTTTATATATCCAAAATTAACGATAGCACAGAAAGTTTGGAAGGAACGCTCAAAGTGATTATGGAACCAGAGTGGTTTCACTACTCCCCAGTTAACAAATCTTTCCTCATGTGGAGCTCTTACATTTTTCAATCACATTCAATTGCCTACTTGACATGTGTGCAGATATGAACAATTATATTCTCTTAGGAAACTATACCGTGGTATTTTAAGTGCAGTTACAATACCTCTTTCTGCATAAAATTCAAATGTTTCCGTTTGTACTTTGGTTTGAAATCCTTTAGAAACTTTTTCATTTTTTTTGTTTCTCACAGTTAAAGTAGTATTGTTGACATCTTTAAACAACTAACTTAAAGGTGGTGAAGTAGTTAATCTAATCGAAACGTTTTTAAGATGCCTCCCTTTCGGGGTCGGCCGGGCACGTCCCTCTGGAAGAAGACCCCACAACACACCCAGAAACAGAGAGAGAGAAAATATATACCGCATCTTCACCTCTACTGGAATGCTTTGGGATGACTATAGGGAGGGTTGATGGACAGAGGAATGTTTGGCTTCCCCTCCTTAACCAGTTATGATGATCCAGTCTTGGATAAATAGAAAATGATTGTTTGATTAGGTTCAACAAAGGAGGAAAGCAAACAGAAGTGAGAAATACATTAAAAAAGAAATACATTTTCTTTTATATTTGCTTATTAATTCAATGTTTGACAATAACTAACAACTTGCTAAGGGCTTCAAATGCCTGTTGCACCCTTTTAAATTTGCATTAGGCATGTGCATATATCCAACATCTGCAATATGGATCCAATAGACTGGAGGGGGGGTTATAAATAATCAAGCTGGCTTCGGCCTCAGGGAAATAAAATATGAGCAACATCACCCCTAAAGTGCATTTCCTAAATTAGAAATATTCCCTTAAGTATTATCTCTTTGAGCTGTAGCTAACAGACAAGTAGAGCTGTTAAAGCAAGAGTCTTTTTCAATAAATCCACAGAAATTGAAATATATCTCTCAGTTACAGCCGATATATTCAATTCATCAAATTCTTTGGGCAGAGTGAGTTTATGTCCTTTACTTTTGTTAACGTGTCTCTGGAATAGAAACATTGTAAAATGTTTAAAGAGGCAGAAAGAATGGAATGGAAGAAACTTAGTTATCGCAGCATTCGTGACATGCATAAATGGGAAAATAAAAGGCTGGAATGCAGCAGAGATGCTCAGAGGGTGAGCTGTAGCAGGGATTTGCAGGGAGGGGAGGGAATCAGGGCAGTGGATCATCATAGTGCTCCGATTTATGCATCATCGTCGTGCTCACATGCATGCAAATGACCCCTATCACAAAGTGGAAAAATGCAGAAGGAAAAACACTAGGATTATTTTTTTTCAACAAAGGATAAATCACTTAAAAAATAAAAAAGTACAAGTCTCATTCAAGTGTTTTATTAAAAACAAAAGCAGAAAATGAAAGTATTAGCATAGTAAAAACTAACTTTAGAGTCAGAGCACTGCAGAAGGCAGAAACATCCTGCCTATGTTCTGCATAAGGCTGCTCCCAATTACATCTATACAGAGAAAAGCATGCTTCTCCATCTTTTGACTGCAAGCCTCTTCTTACCTCACTTGGCCCAGCCATACCAACTCACGGTGCCAGCGCCAATGCAGCTGCTGTAATCTAGGCCAAGCTATTTATAAAACAAGCAGCCAAGTAAAGGCACAGAGAGCCAGGGGGAGACAGAGGGATGGGAGGATAAAAGAATGTCTACAGGGCTGAAAGACAGATCTACAGAGCGTAGGTAAGGAGAGTAAGTGTGGGGGCGATTGGACAGGAGCAGTGTAGCCATAGAAGGACTGAAAGTATTGAAAAATAGAACAGAAAGAGACAAAAAAAAAAGTTATAAGTGTGCTTCTGTTAAGCTCAAGAGTCAGCATGAATACCTCAGACTTCAGTCAGCAGCAGCAGAGAGAGATAAACACAAGGGATCAAATCTGCTCTAAAGCCTCGATTGTCTGTTTTCTGGAAGACAGCATAAGATGGGAGGCCTAGGTTGAGATGATTTGGTTTCTTTACATAACTGCAGAAACTATATTTAAAATTAGACACACTCTGTGTCCAGTCCTAAAAATATCTTAAATAACCCATGACTTCAAGCACTTATCAGGATTTAACTGTCTTATCAGTTAAAAGAGGAACTGTCAGCATGGACTACAGCTACAGGCTGGGGCCTGTTTTACTCTGACTTAACTGGGGCCAAAAAATTAAAAAAGATTCACAGATTATTTTCCTTAAATTCTTCTTATTAATGCAATTGTACGGCCCTAAAATCAGAGTCATTTCAGGAATTAAGTTTTGCTGAAAATGTTCTTTTTTTTAATCAGAACTTAAGGTACTTCTGTTTAAAACAGTAAATTAATTCACACCAAGGTTTAAATAGTTTAAAAATGTTAATTGGTTTTTATTTTTAGTACATTTTTACTTGTGATTTTCAATTCCATTTTAGATTTCATTTATTTTTAGTACTTTTCAGCTACTTTCGTTTAATTATATTATTGAAAATTCTTAGCTTTAGTTTAGCTTTTATTAGTGTCAGTAATAGTTCGTGTTTTTTTACGTAATACAACTTACATACAGACAGTAAGACTTAGCCTGGGTGCCAGTCCGAACTTAGTCCCGCCCACAAGGTTTGAGTTCGGGGAAGTTCGGTCTGGCTCTGCTCCATAGTAGCGCGAGTATTAAAGCCCACTGTCAGGCGATCCAATCAAATTGTCAGGGCGGGCTTTATACGATGATGGACAGATGATCAAGAGTAACGTTATCAACCACGTGACCAAAGCGCGCTTGGGTGACAACAATAATGGCTGCCGCTGGAGAGTTTGGGTGAGTAGATTCTGCTATTAGGTCTGTTCTAGAAGATATCGACAGCAAATTAATTTTAAAAGAGGAACAGAGAAACGCGATCAAGTCTCATCTTCTTATTCTAGGCGTGAAACTGCACGCTTTGATTTTTGTGGACAACAACTATGCCTCGCTTAAGATACGTCACGCACTCCGTTGCTCTTATTGGTTGTAGGTCTATCCAATTGAGTACAGAGGCATTTTTTTCCTGGTTCGTTCAAAACACACCCCATAATCACAGCTCTATGGAGCAGTATCAGACTCATATTCTGACTAGAATTGAGTCGGACTACGTCAGGCTAAGTAAGACTAATACCATAATAGAAATTAAATCCCAGATAAGAACAGACAATTGCAGCAACACAAATGACTTGACTACAATACCTGCCACCTGCTGGCGTAATGCAGTACAGCGGGGGGGAAAAAGCGAAAACAGCAACTGGAAACTAGACCACATATTAATGCATTATGATAATAAAAATAAAGCACATTCTTTTGTAAAGTTAGGATTAATAAGCTTTGGGAACTCTAATTACAGTTTCAGTTTTTGTTTGGTCTAGTTTTATTTTTATTTCAGTTAAGAAAAATGTTTTTTAATACTAGTTTTTGACATTTCATTAGTTTCAGTTAATGATACCCTTGATTCACACCATACTAATTAGCTCGTAATGACGAAGTAAAATCATACTTTAAAAAAAAAAAGATGCAGCATTCATTGACTCGTCAACCCATGAGCAAAATCTAGTGCAACCACCTGCTTTTTATAAGTAATCTTATTAGTAAACTGGCCCACTGCAAACCTATACCAGAACTATAGCTGCCTTTCCATTAGCCATCAAACTGCGCAAATTATAATCATTTAGCAAAAATACATTTGCAAAATCTAAACGCTGCAATCTTGAAAAAGTTTTTAAGTAAACGGATTTTACACTACAATGAGGTGTTTTTTTTCTGTTGGATCAAAATTCTTATATTTTGCAAAACTGCAAGAAAACACTTTTTTCTCATCACACGTGTCTCATGCAACTAGACCTTACAGCCGTGTTAAAAGACAAAGATGAAAACCAGAATTAATCAAAGGATTGTTGCGCTGCACATTTGGATTTATGAGAATAATAAGTATTTTCACATTAAATTTGTCCTTAGATAGAGTCAATCTGACTATATGATCTGATTGAATTGTCTCTGTAAAGTCCCTTGTGATGGCATGCGTTGTGAATTGATGCTATATAAATAAACTGAATTGAACTGAACACTGTCAACCAGCCTGTGGAGTTGGTGCCTTTTGTATCTCTGCTTCTTTTTCTATGTCTGCTTCTATCTCCTTGAACCCCAATAAGCCTCGGTAGATGGCCGCTCACACTGAACCTGGATCTGCTGGAGGTTTCCTTCTGTTAAAATGGAGAATTTCCTCTCCACTGTTGCCACAAGCATGCTTGGTGTGAGGGATTGCCTTCGAGCCAATGAGTCGATGTAATCAACTGGTTTTCCTTAGATAGAAAACTCTGAATCAATATGACTGTATGACCTGGTGATCTGTAAAGTCCCTTGTGATGGCATGCGTTGTGAATTGATGCTATATAAATAAACTGAATTGAATTGAACACGGCAGAATTACCGACATTTCCAAAGCCATTGTTGTACTGCCACAAACCATGTCATTATGTAGAAATAAGGCAGGACAATACTGCATATGGCTGCAAAAACACTACTGTTATGTTAGAACATGATGGCAGTAGCATCATGCTGTTGAGATGCTTTTCTTTACAGGTGACAGAGAAGCTGGACCCGTCTTAGTAGGTAGGGAGGAGCCAAAGGACTAAAAAGTTCACTTTACAGAAGAAAATGAAAGGACACAGCCTGTGTGACATAATAATGTTTAGAACAAAGCATTTTAATACTTTATAATGACTCATAAAGAAAATCTAGATCTAAAAATAAAAGATCTATTCATAAGGTTGGAAAAGGCTACAGGTTTTGAACCAGGAATCAAATTCTCTAGGAAATGTCTATCATCCATGTTGTTTTCACCTACAGTCATAACAAACACCATGGAAACTGACAGCATAGTATGTTTCTGGTCCACAGCCCGCATCTGGTGGGCCACCAGCAGCTGTTCGGCTTTTTAACTCGGTCCAGCAGCTTAGGAGCTGCAGAGATGAGCTGCCTTATAGCTGTGCGAGAGTGGGGGAGGAGGTGGAAATCGCAGACCGACACGTGCCGATGGTCCCACTGATTGCTTTACTTAGAAATCAGGTCAAATCTTTGTACGCGCTGAGGCACACTCTGACCTGCATGCAAACATCTCTGCAGCTACAATAACACAGACAACAAAGAAATGTAAGTTGGGCAGAGAAGGCTTAGAAGACCTGAGGCGCGCCATGGGTTTCGAAGACGGTATGATGCTCGGAGAAATTGCTCCCACTTTGTGAGGCAAGCAAACAATGAAGAAAGAAATTCAAACAATTTTTCTAGAGAATAATAAAACTTTTAAACATGCATTCTGGGAACCTTTAGTTATATCTTTTATCAAATGAACACTAAATAAAAATATGCAAACAGATAAAATGGTGCTTAACCTTCACAGTTCAAAGCACAGACACCAAAAACTTATGAAGACCAATTTATATAGGCTCTGACAGAATAAATTAACCTGACTCTAATTGGATTGACAAAAAAGAATCATAACTCTTAATAATAAGACTCTAAATAAGAGATCAACCGATGTTTTTTTTTAAGGCCTATGCAGATTACATTGACATCAGTGTTACCAATCCCCAGTATGTGCTGCAGATTTTTTAAGGGCTCATTCTTGAAGAAATATTGCTTTTTCTTCCTCCATTTACATGATAAGAATGACAAAATGATAATAAAGCTCAAATAGGTTTTAATTTAGACCAAAAAAAGAAAAAAATATGAAATCAAACAACAATAAACTTTTTTGTACAGTTCTTCTTTAAAACAGCAGAGAAAGCAAAAGTGCTGTACATGAAAACAAGAACTAAAGAATACAAATTAGACTCAAGGCCAATTTATGCTTCTGACGCATAGCCTCTGCAACCATTAAATTTGTCTCTGTGCACGACCATGCCCCCGTGCAGAGGCTCTGCCAACGTCGTTGCACACCTAAAAAAAATCCTGACTACACATCGGACGGTCACAAACCCGCCCTGACCTCATGCGGATGTGTGCAGACAAAAAGCAGCTGTGATTGGTCCTTGGTATGCCTTTCCGGCTGTCTGTGTGGTCGTCCTTCTCGATTCGGTGCTGGGGCGTGCCATTTTTAAAAACCGAGTAGTATTAACAACAATGGATAACCACAACGAAAAGGCTGATCGAGGAGGTTTGGAAGTACAACCACTTGTACGATGCCTCAGACATGTTGTTTTGGAAGATAAACACTGCCACCGAAGAAGTTTTCGTGACTATACGCCAAAGTTCTCAAGAGTTCTCGAATAGGCTCCCCCTTGCGCTTTGGCGGGAAACTGCTGTGCATCCCTAGAAATTCCAGACAGACGTTGCAGAAGCCTACCAGCAAAACTGGTTCATGACCAGACACAAATGACTTTTGATGTGTGTAATCCGCCCTATAGACATGGGCATTATGCTATTAAGCATAAGTTAGGCTGTCGTTTGACATAAGTTCTGGACTGGATTTGAATATTCTTTGTATACGTCTAAAATTGAAAAAATACATAGAAAGTTTACCGTATGCCAGCGTTTTAGAAGAGGCATCAGGCATATGCTGTCTAAATCAATAAGGTGTGACAGCGCCATGAGGGGTAGTGACAGTCCTAGACCTGTTTAAGTCCATAGTCAAACTCTTCCGCCCTCCCTTTCATGGACCTCGAAGGTTCCCAGTCTGGGTATACCGTGTTCTTGGAAGACATAGCCGCTGAAATCAAACACACCCATGTGTCTGCTTAATGTAGCATGAAAACAATGTTGAAATAGGTTAATTGCTGCAACAGTTGAGTTACATTTGCAATAATTGGAAGCAAAATTGCTCAGAAAATACAGTACATATGTAGCTGGCGTAACTAAAGGTACAGTTACAGGTACAGACTGGCATTAAAGAAAACTGCTGAGGAAGATCTAGAGATCTTTAGAGGAAGAGTAATTGGGGAGTTTTAAACTAAAACAAAAATTTTTCACCAATCAGAGGGATCTCTCTTTTGACGTTTGAGAAAATTTTCCCAAAAATATCCCAGCTATTCACACTTGATTAAAGCAGTTTGTCAAGTGTTGGACTGCAAGATATACAGAGGTCAGAGTTTGCCTCTAAATTCAGGTTCTGAAAGCATTGAATTGATCATTAGTGTTTGGCTTTGACTAGGTTCTCAAAGATTTAACAAAAACTCAACATAATACCTACTTAATTGAGAAATGTGATGCATTTACTTCTAGTTTTGACATATGAAAGTTTTCTGTAGAGTTCTAGATGAACTACAGAAGATTCCTTTCTTTTTCTTTTTTGAAAACTGTGAGTAAATTTGGGGCTTATGAAAGAAAAGCCTGGACAATGGCAACAGTAAGCTTCGAACAAGAGCTGAGCTGACATCCGATGAGTCAGAGCGGTGAGACGCAGCCAGTCAGACTTCAATGAGTGTATAAAAGGAGGAAAATAAAATGAATGAAAGATCAGTGGAAAGACGGAAATAAACAGAACTGAATCAGCCACATGCATGACAGTTTTTCCATCTCAGAGAAGAGTGACAACAACAAATAACACAAGAGGCATAGAGAGAAAAAAATCACTACACCATCAATAGTTCTTTTCTGTACAAGACAAGAGGCAGAAATTGATTTGAACGCCTCTCTCCACATCTCAGCTGATAAACATGTCTGTAGAAAAACAGCCTGATTCAGTAACGACAACAACAAGCTTGGGTGACTTAAAAACGGTGAAAGTTAGGTTATCAGGTGTTAAACAGCAGAAATCTAACAGTATAATCAAAAGTATCCAACATAGAGAAGAAAGCAGTCCAATTTTTTCCTTGTGTTTTTACAACATCTCACAGAATCCCAGAAGGCAGGAGAACAAGCTGATCTGGAATCAGGCCGTTTGTCATTTATTACTCACAGCTTATCTTCGCCTCCTGTTCATCGTGGGTTTATTTCAGCTGCTTAATTCTACTCTTTCATGCCTAAAAGCGATCACCAGCGCAACGTTTTTTAATTTCATGGACTGCACGGTTGCATTTATGTCTCATTTCATTAAGGTCCATTTATTCTTGGCATCTGTTAAATAAGAGCTGGTGGTTGTATTGTAGAGCTATTTTTGAGAACGCCCACAGAAGATTTCCTTTTTTAGGACTGATTGAAACGCAAAATAATCTTGATTTAAATAGCATCACAGAAGGAATGACAGAGAACAAATACCTCGGTTGTTTAAGGCGGCGTTCTTAATCTTGTTTTATAATCAGCCCCTTACATGTAGTGGGAGTGGGGTTGGTGGGGTGTCTGTGGATGACAAAACTCTCCTTTTTTAACCAAACAGCCCTTAAGAAAAACAGACATGGAACATCAAAGAGCCAGAACAAAGTAGTAATCTGGAGATGTGAGGGTGGTGCTGTGAAAAACAGCTGCGGGAAACTAATGTAATGGAAATGTAATTACATTTGTATTGCATTTAATAGATATAACTAGATGTTTTAAACATAACATTTCGTAAATATAACATGATTAACAGACGAGTGTATGATATTTTAACACTGTGGTATGGTATTACTTTCCTCTAATCACTTAATTGATCCATCTTACATTTTAAAACCCTGATGAAAATTTGCCCCTTTGTGTAAACAATGCTCCACTGGGTTGCTTTACATCGAAATCTATAGAAAGAGCAGGCTGATCTCAGACAGGGTTGACTTTCTAACCATCTAATGTTAAAAAACTTTTTTGTAAACTAAAAAATAAACACTAAACCTTTCTATGGAAGCCTGTTTCCGCCAAAAATAAAATAAGTTTTCTCATTATAATGAGATAGTCATCTCATTGTAATGAGATACTATCTCGTTATAATGAGATAGTAAATCATTATAATTCATTTTTCGTTATGTGTTATTATCTTATTATAATGAGATACTATCTCAATATTTTGAGTCACTATCTCATTATAATGAGATAATAACACATAACGAAAAATGAATTATAATGATTTACTATCTCATATAGTAAATCATTATAATGAGATACTATGTCAATATAATGAGATAGTAACTCATTATATTGAGATAGTATCTCATTATAATGAGATAATGTATTTATTTTGTATAAAAATTAAAACTAACTAAAACTGTATTAACAGTTTGCAAACTAATTAAGAGTGTTGGCCTAGTGGGTTAGAGCAGTGTGATTGTGCTCTGTGAAAGTTGTAAGCACTTCACCCCACCACACAATAGTCGCCCACTGCTCCCCCCTGGGGAAGTGCAAAAACAAATTTCCCCATAGTGGGACAATAAAGGGATTTACATTTGATTTTTATTTTTATTACACAAAACCAACAGAAGTCTAAGAGAAAATGTGCTTAGTTTCCATTTCTTTCTTTATCATAATGCGTTAATATATGGTTTAGTTTCCAGTTGCTTTTTTTGTGTGCAATTTTTCACTGTAACGCATTAAATCAGCAGGTGGCAAGTACAGTTTAGTTTTGCTCTGAAATCAAACTGCTTTGCAAGTTTTATTACATAAAAAACTAAAACTATAACTGAAACTAATAAAAACTTAGTTAACTATTAAAAAAAAAACTGAACTAGGTAACGATACGAAAAAAGAATTAAAATGAAAGAGAACTGAAAATCAGAAGTCAGAACAAAATAAAAACAAAAACAAATGAAAATTTTAAAACTATTAAAATCTTGACCTCGACATACCCAACTTTATTCAAGAGCTACTCAAATATTGCAGCAATAAACTAATAAAGCCCTTTATTTCAAAGTGTGCTATTCAGATGAAGTTTTAAACATTGAGAACCTGGAGTGACTCCAACTGAAAGCAGCCTGACTTACCTCCAGCATCTGGCTAAAAACATCAGTTTCTGTGAAAAATTATAGATTGTGTATTTTAATAACCAAGATGGTGAGATGGTCATTAAAAATAGAAGCAAAAAAATAGCACAATAATGCTTCATCACCTCATTCAGGAGTTCTTAAAGGAACCTAGAGAATCATCTAAACCTTTGCCTGCTTATGTTTGGGTCAGAGTTCCTGATTCAACATAAGAAAAAGACTGGACCAAATCCAGATGGTTCCAGTGGATCTAGACTTGGAACTACTGCTGAGAAGGAGCTGTCTAAGTTTGACAGCCCACCCCAAAATAATATTGATGATACTGAAAATTTCTGGGAAAATGTTTGTTGGACGGTAAGACAAGATTAGTGCTATCTGGAACGTTTTTAACTGATAGCAAGGAAGGAGTTGCATAGTCGCTTTAGGACCTGTATGACGCACAGTATTAGATGGAACATTAAATTCTGCTCTGCAGCAGAAAGTATATTTGGTATCAGTTCATATCCTAAAGCTGATGCAGCAGACAGAGGTCTTGAATTGACCAACAAGTTGACCTCTGATTGACTAAAAAAAACTCAAGAAAAAAGAAAAACAAATGAAAGACTTTGGAGTGTTCTAATCAAAATCCTGACTTTACTGAGATGGATTACTTTGACATAGAAGCAAAAACTGAAGAAATCTGCACATGGTGGCAAATCCTATTTTCTTTGTTAAACAAAGAAAAAAAAGGATTTGTCAAATATTTTCATTCAAAATGGAAACAATAGTATTTGCTTTTAATATGCCCTTAAATGATCTGCAAATTAAAACACGAGGTTTGTTCAATAACCTTTCCTTTCATGTGTTTTCGTTAGAGGCTACGTTCTTCCACTGCACCACTTTCCACCTTCAAACCAAACTCATTAAGCTGGTTGGATTTAAAGCACATTATTAAGGTCGGCTTCATTTCACCATAATAGATAAAACTTAAGATAACGTTGGCTTTATCCGCTTTAATTACCTTCAGCAAAAACATCTTTAATTAAATTAAATTAAAAATATCTGTAATCCACGGCTAACAAACATTATTAATTGTGCTAAATTATAATCCTGTAGGCAAGAAAAAAAACACGACTGAGCACTACAACAGCTCAATTTAGCCATAATGTTCCATTTATCGCTGTCAACTTGCCTGAAATTCCTTTCTGTATTACTTTTTTTTGCATTACACTGAGCAGCAGGATAATATCCAGGCTGCTGCAGGAGCAGGAGGCCAGGGGCATTCGCTCACTCTCCACCGCATTATGTCTGACCTTCAGTCTGCTAAGCACCCGCTCTTTCACGTTCACCCCCCCAAGGACCAACACCCAAAAATAGATTTTATTCTGACACATGCAAACACATCACTACTAGCATCTATGTGCATAATATGCATGCATTTATTGAATCCACTCACACACATTTTCTATTTTTAGTCCCCAATGTATAGGAGTGCTCAGCTCTCGCATTGTCTTACTCTGTCACTCTACAAGTATATAGTATAAGTACAGAAAGGGTTGCATTATCACACATCCCACTGAAGGGGAACAGAAAAGTTCCACCAGAGGAGTTCATACTGTCACGTAAATCAGTGATACCGTTTCAAGAGAGAGACTTTACAAAATAGCTTTAAAATATGAATCTAAAATAAACTGTCGTAAAAGCATAACAGTATTGAAGGAAAAGAATACATGTAGTCAGTGAAAAGAGGGCTGGCTGTTCATTTGTAATCAGTCCTTTTTAGAACACCCGTGGTTACTGTAGCAGGCGTTTCACCGTATGTTTCTACATGCTTTATCTGACAAAAAAAGATTCTCATACAACTACACACATAAAAAAGACAAAAAGGGCACTCAAATAGCACTACTTCAACATATTTCTACTCAGGTAAAAGTAAAATGTAACCGTCCAATAAATCACTCAAGTAAGAGTAAAAAAGTACTTGGTAAAAAGGATCCTCACTAATGAGTAAATATTTTACTGTTTAAAATGAACTAAATCAGAAAGACCAGAATATAAAGTTATGTACAAATTATTTAGTTTTAAATACTAATATAGAGTAATGACTACAGAAGAAGAAACAGTTGACATATAACATATTGCACCATTTTTTTTTTAAAGTACAGGGGTTGCCCTTTGGGCAAGTGACTTTCACATTTTATTTGCCCAGAAACAATTTTTACTTGCCCAGTATAATGTTTGATAAATATAGTTCCTAATATTTATTTTTGTGAATATATCAATCAAACATGTTTTTTTTTTTTTTTTAAGTTTTTTGTAATTCAGTATTTTTTAAGTTT
>NW_015150658.1:645740-657816 GCF_000732505.1 Cyprinodon variegatus
AGGACACGTCCTAGGTTTTCGAACAGAGCAAATAATAATAACATAACAGGTCACCAATTTAACATGTTTAGCTCTATAACATTTAAATGCACCTCTGAGCATTGGCATGGGTGTTGCGATACATGTCATGATACTAAGTGATGAGACATAATATCACGATATTGCACTATAAATCACTATATATTGGGATATTTTTTTCCAGCAATCAAAATTAAATGTACAGTTAAAAAAAGCAAGTTCTGCGTATGTTCATCAGAAGATATTGATGATTTAGTTATTTTGGTATCCATGTTGTTTGGGGTTTGAGTTTAATAGGAACTGATGGATCAATATTATATCCAACCTCCGAAAATCAAAATGTAGCTCTATATTGAGTTTTTCCCCACACCCCTGTTGAATTGTTTCTGTACTGAATTGTGCTATACAAATAAACTTGCCTTAAGGGCTGGTTATACTCCAACAGCAGTGTGTCGCAGTGAGTTTGTTGCAGGTATGACGCAGATATTTTTGATTTATGTCCAATTTTAAAGCGTGGTCTGTGCTATGTTATTTCATGCCAAAATGCAAGAGGGTCAATCACGAACTAGCTGTGGGTCTAGATAGGGCCGAGGCGGTGAGGAGGTGGAAAAATGCAAGAGGCAAGTTTGTCTGACAACGGAGGGACATGAGGGCGAAAAAAGAGCAGGGATTGGGGTGGAAAAATGGTCACAGTGTTCTCATGCACCTAGCTAGTCCATTTTCACGAGTCCTTTTCCACAATGGCGGTCATACTAACAAAACAAGCCGGTAACGTACCAAACAGGAAATACGCACTGTGTAGAGTAGATGTAGATTTGATCAATCAGAGGCCTCCAGTCTGCGGCACTGTCTCCGGTCACCTACAATTTTGGAGAAGGGGCGGGGCATATCTACGTTAACTGCTACACACACGCAGACGACCTGGTTTCTGAGCATAAACTGGCCTATACTCTGGTGTATTTTAGGTTTGACTTCTTTTTTTTGTAAAGTTACTCACAGTGGGCAGAGTACTCAAAGATTTTACTCAAGTAAGAGTAGCAAAACTTTATGTTAATTTTATTTAAAGTAAAAGTTATGGTGCAGTGAAAGTTTTTTATGAATATTTATATCAAAAGTTGCTCAAGTAAATATCTAGTTTTCAAGTAAGTACCTAGTTACTACTCACCTCTGCGTCTACAGCAGTCCATAGTACCTCTATTTTTATGCCCTAGGCTAGGCTTTCTGTCCCATTCGAAAGCAAACCTCTGCTCCAATCTCAAGAACTGTGTAGCCTCTTAAGTTTAGTCTTTTTAACTGTGCTGTACTTTGCTAAATCTATCATTCCATCAAGTCTGATCAGCTTTCCTATTTAAAGTTGATGAGAAGATGGAAAGTAAAGCTTCCTCACAGCATGAGGCAGCTGCCACCGTGTGCTGTTGCCTGGGGATGGTGAAAGTTTTCCACCACACAAAGCGTTTCGCTTGTAGACATGTTTTAGTTTTGATGAGTTACTAATAGCTGTCCTGTGGAGAGAGCAATTCCCCTGGGTGTGGATCGAATCTCTGCAGATCATCAAGATTTTACTCAAATTTCTTTTCGTTCCAGGCAACCAAGTGTTGCACTTTTTAAATACAATTTCAGTAGATTAGTCTGAAGTTTGTGGCTGCAATGTGACAAAAAGTGGGAAAATCTTGGGAGCATAAAACTTTTCCAAAGCACAGAAACATTGGTCGTTTAGAAATCTTACTTGTGAAAATAATCGAGGATGTTTCCTGTAGGAAATATTCCTGTTTGATGCTTGCATCTAGAGGTAAACATAGCGTGCCAACAGTAAGGCTGTGGGTTTTTAGAACCACAATAGAGAGAGCTTAGAAACCCACACAGGGTTATCACATTACCCTGAGTGGGTGCGTTGGTACCTGTAAGCTTCTCGCATCATAGTTTTGTGAAAGAAATAAATATGTTTCACTCTATGTGATTAATGATAGCAGAAACTTTGAAAAAAAAAATCCACTGGACTTTGTACCCAAGCTTGATGACGTTTAGCTTCCCATCCACTAATCTTCTTCAATTCAAAACATTGGGAATAGCGTTTGAGGTTCGAGGTTTTATACAGTAGGCCAACAACGCCTTGTTTTTGTTTTGAAAACATTTAAATTGGAACAGACAAAGGAGTCCACCCCTTAGGAATGGAGGTTGTTTGGCTTCTTTTGTTAACCTGCAATATCCCTTACCCATGTAAGTGTCTGAAAGGGGGGTAGTAAAGGGTATTGTTGGCCTGGCTGAATAGACGAGATCCCCCGCTCTCCTGTACAGGGGCTGGGGCTGCGATGATAGTGGGAAGGGATTAACTCAATTGCTGCATTGTAGGTTTTTGAAAGCTGAAACCTGAGTTCACCCCCTCTGTTCAAGGTTTCTTGCTTAACATATATGGCTTCCTTCACGCCCCTCTCAAACTTAGATTATATGGGGCACAAAAGAAGCCAAACGACCCCCATTCCAAAGGGGTGGACTCCTTCATCTATTCCAATTTGAATGTTTTCAAAACAAAAACAAGGCGTTGTTGTGCTACTGTATAAAACCTCGAACTCAACGCTGTTACCGACATTTTGAATTGAAAAAGCTTCTGGATGGGAAGCGAAACGTCATCAACCTTGGATAAAAAGTCCAGTGGATTATATTTAATTTTCTTTTTTTGGAATGTCTATGACCTGGATGACTGAAAACCTTCACCAGCAAACAGAAACTTAAGAGAATTCCATCACAGCACTGGAAAGCTATGTATAAATATTAATGATTTTTTTTGCTTGCAGGTTAAAAAAAAGCAAACATCTTTATGTTGCATAATGATTGCAGCTGCATGATGTCTCTGATTGTGGACAAGGCAAAGCTCAGGAGGAAAACAGCAGGCGCTACACTGGAAGCTTAGGTGTTGATTAGGACACGTATACATCAGGCACAAAAAGGAACAATTTATAATGGATTCCCTGACCTTCATCTTATCAAACATGGAAACCACCTTGGCTTATTATGGTGCCCAAACACACTTTTTTCCTACTGGCTCTCTATGTTTTCCAAGTTGCAGCCTGTAATGTCCAAACATTAATACTTTGGAGGAATTAAGCCTTGCATGGTTGAATAGAGCTGGATTTATGCTAGACGCGGCGCCCGTGAGGCCCATGCCGACAAATTACGTCATTTTGGGCTTCCATGCCTCTCCGCGCTACGGAAGCCGAGAGCTGTCATTCCCACCTTTGCCTTCTCCAGATAAAGACATCACTATCTCGTAACCAGGGTTAAACCATTAGTTGATAATCTCAAGATAACCAGATAATTATCTGGTTATCTTGAGAAAACAGTTATTGATTTCTTGAGATAACGAGATCATTAATCGGTGTGAGTAATGAATGAGGCTGCCCAACAGCCTTGGATTCCCAGTCCATCCATGCATGCGGTGACCGTAGTTGTGCTGTCATGGTACCGCATGTACGCAAATAATCCTTTTTTTTTTATTTATTTTTTTTTTTTTTATTTTCACTTATTGTCAGGTTGTGGTGGATGATTGGATGACATGGAGAACAGTACAATCAAATCTGAATGTTTTTATTGAAAATCTTTAATCTGGACTCATTTTGTATTAATGCATTTTATACCTCTTAGAGGCATAACACGGAGGCTGTTCAGAAAACACCTGGTGACAGAACACCAGCACTAAGGCCCCAGGGGCATAGGTCTAATTGTTTATGAATCAGGGGTGGAAGCAAATCATCAAACCAACAACATCACCTTGTTACATAAAAGTTAATCACAGGATTGTTTACAGAATTACACATAGGCTGCCATGATTTATACTTATAAATCCTCTCCCACTGTTGTGGTATTGAAGGATGTAATCGGTTTTAACACACTCCAATAATCTTATGATGAGAAAACGGCTTGTTATATTTAGAGAATGAGAAAATTAACTATTTTTCTCGAGGAAACTGCCATGAAAAAGTATCGGAGGGAGACGACTGCTCTTGGCTGCCTTACCACGCGGCCACACGGAGCGAAATCTGTAACTAAGTGGACTGATCCACGTTGAAAACATGGTGAGTGGGCAGCAGCTTTGCAAATGTAAACATCTACAGATATGCCCAGAAATATAACTGCTATCAAAAACAAAATGCATAAGGACGCTTTGACAAACTTGTAAACGGCTGTGTTTTCTACTTTCTCATGTAGTCAGCTTGCATTATGTGCTGAACCCCACCCACCAAAAAAGCTGGTCAGAACAGGAAGAAAGCCGCATAGAATAAAGATGCTGCAGACGCCGAGATAGGTGCCTCATTTTCCGTGCGGAAGTCTATGTGTCATGCAAAATGAGCCCTTTAGACTCAACAAGTGTTGAGTTAACATTCTGCTTTCAACATACAATATAACACCAACACAAGAACTTAACACTTTCACCCACCAACAAGCAGCTATGCGAATCAGACCACCACCATATTTGCTATAGGCTTAGGCTAAATAGGTTTTTAGCACCTAATCTAACCAGTGACAGCGACTGTTTTTCTTTAAACTAATGTCCAAGTTGTGAAAAAGCATTTTTTGCTATGACTGACTTTATAAAGGTTATTACTGACATTTATTTGTAATTATCTTTGTCTAATAAAACTAAGGAGGATATTCCTGGACAAGATTTATATTAAATATCCCATAGGGGGATTGCAGAACATTTCAAGCCATTAAGTCCTGCACTGCAGCTCTGTTTTGATTAAGAGAGTTCATCAATGTTGGTAAATAAGTAATAGCCCTACTTATTTCCTTAAGACAATCCAGCCCATGGAACTCAGACCACATATCTGTTTCAGCTCATAGCAGGTCAAGGAAAAGAAAAAGGCAGAATTAAAAGTAAACGTGCAGATGAAAAGAGAGCAAGAAAGGCTTTTATCGTCTGTGTACAGCATCTGAAGCAGGGGGATTTTGCCTTTCCTTATGCTGTCTGCCCCTTCCTTACCTTTTGCCTTCCAAGACAGTGTGATTACAGAAACCGTGCGTCCTCCTGCAGGAAGGCTTTTGAGAATAGACAGAAAGTAATGTCTGTTCTGGAAGAATGCCAAGAGCTCAAAGACAAAAAAGGAAAAAAAATATGTAGGTTGCAATGTTCTTGCTCAAACAACAACATATTCAATGATGTCAGATTTGTAGGAAATGGAAAATTATTTAGTTTTTTTCCCCAAATTCTTCCAGAGGAATTTTGTGAAGAAGATGAATGAAACCAAAGAAATCGTTATAATCTGCACGTCTGACTCTTATTTCAAAGCTTCATCCCTGCATGCAGTCTTCCTTCTAGCCATGTTTGAATAAATGTCTAAACTATTTCTGGTGCAGCTTGTTTGACTAAAACCTACAGAGCAAGCTTCATTGACATGTTTCTATCTGAAGTGTGCGTAGGTGTCATTTCCACTTAAAAGCTTGAGTGTGAATCGTAATGAAGTGAGAAGGCAAAACGATTGGGGGGGCAGACTCCACCGCTAGGAGCAACGGGTGTACAAACAGCAACCTCACAAAGCAGGAGTGATCCATTTAAGGGGATTTTGTGGAAGAGCCAAATTTAGCCTCCCTGCTTTGTATTTGAACAGACAGTGGATCAATCAAGAAAGGAAGAGGAAACTTAATGAGTAATATTGTCATGCGGGAGGCGAGCTGAAGAGCTCTAAGAGGCGGATACAGTAGAGGGGGGGAGATGGATGGACCTGACAGCAATAAAAGGAAAAAAAAAAAACACTGGAAGTAGAAGAGGTCTAAAGATGCCAGCTGGAAGGATGATGAATCTCTGGACAGTGTAATTAGATTAGCAGGCAGAAAATTACAAGCATTTTCTTTGCATCCTCCTCCAGAAAACAGAATCCAATGATCCTGAACCCCCTTGCTTCAGGAGTTTAATCAAAACATTAAAAAAAAAAAATGTCCTGAAGAGGAAGAAAGATCTCTTTTTGTCTGCCTCACATGCATGTGCGTGGGCTTTTGCATGAGGCCTGTAGGGAAACATTCTGCAGAGGCATAATTGGGCATGAATGACATGCATCATGGATTGATGATAGAACGATATGCGGACACAGATGGATTAAGCTCTCAATGTGGCTCCTGATTCTGTGCAAGTCGGGTTGTAATCCGCTGACCTGCAATCATGGTTCCTGCTAAACAAATTTTAGCAGCATCAGGTATGTGTGTGTTAGTGTGTGTCTCTGCAACAGAGAGCTAAGCAGGGCAGCTTGAGACAGGAGCACCAGCTTTGAGTAACAACACGCACGTGTCGCTGGGATTTGGAATCTTGGATCGACTGAAACAGCAGAGGAGATGACTCAAACATGAATCCACCGATGCTCTGACTCAAACTAACGCTCACACACGCATTAGAAAGGGGACGCAGTAGCGTCGTCTCACCCTGTGGATGTCCTGCTCAAACACGGCGTCGTGGACGCTGCATGCAAAGAGTGCTGTGGGAAGGTCACTCAAGTCCATCATCTCCTCCGCCATGCCATCCTGGTCACTTTCGCCGAACACCATGTCTTCTTCCTCCTCCTCATCCTCCTCTGGATCACTGCTGTAGGCCTCAGAGCCGTTACTCCATGCCTTAAAGTTCTTTTGCAGCATGTTGAATCCTGTCAGGGAGCTGCTGCAGGTGACTACTGCTGAAGCTAACAGATAAAAAAGAGGGACATTAAGTCGATGAAGGGGAGTCCTTCTACAACTTTTTCATATCCGATAGATAATTATTGCATCGTTGAGAATTCACCAAAAGTGATACTGATGCAATATGATATCAGGACCAATCATATTAGCTTTAAATACTTTTTTTATATGTTAGATTAGGAAAGGCTTGATCAATATTACTGAAATAGGGAACAAAAGTCAACAACAAAAATGAAAACAGGTAAAATTAAGCAACAAGTTACAGTAACTTTTAACAGAAGCAAAATGTTTCTATCAGAATGTAAATATCAGAATAAAACCGATAAAATCCTTTATTAGTTTTTGCCAAATATCAGACGGATATTAAAACCTTACTATTCATCTTATGGAATTCAATTCAGTTTGCAGCTGTTTTAGTCTTTCAGTTACTCTGTTGTTTTGTAGTAATATATCTAAAGTTAACAGAAAGACCTTCATGCATTTGTAGAAAGCTGATTCAACTATTACGACTTGGATCCAAAAATATGTGCTAATCTTAATAACTGTTATAATTTAAAAAGATAAAGGTCTTAAATAATATCTGTGGGTGTATTTTTTTTTCTGGCAATTTCAAGGACAAAAAATTTTAGGCCAAAAAAAAAAGAAGACATTTCTAAAACTATAATTTTTATATTATAACCTAGATCAGAGGTCGGCAAGCTGCAGATCCAGAGCCGCATGCGGCTCTTTAGCGCCGCTCCCCCCCCTTTGCGGCTCCCTGGAGCTTTTTAAATAATGTAAGAAAATGGAAACAGATGGATTTTGTTGCAAGCATGGAAAACCACAGATTGAACAGGTAGAGGTAGAACAGGTAGCTCTGATGCAGTTAGGTGAGCTTTCTTTTATTTTTTCCCCCCTAATCATCAAAATAAAAATTACAATAAAAATCTCACTTCTTTATTGTGTTTCTATAATTTCATCAATGCAACAAAACCTAATACATTAATTTTGTAAAGGAATTTAAACTTAAAGCACCAGATCTCATACAGTAGTCACTTGATGTGACATCTCCAGGATAAACAGTTAATCATAAATGATTATCATATGTATATATATATATATATTTTTTTTATATATATATATTATATTTTTTGGTTGAATATGGCTCTTTGAACAGTTTGGGTTGCCGACCCCTGACCTAGACGATAACAGGGAATGCTAATGTACAAACTTGTTGTTCATTGGGACCAAATTACTTCTGGATGATGTTACCTGTGATATTAAATGGGAAAATGGGGAAAAAAAATTTATTTGATATAAATGATTTGAAAGAAACTAAATTCACAATACCTGGCCATTATAGTAGAAATATTAACATAAACATTCAAATTAATGGGTTTCCAATATAAAAAAAAATTATCAAATTTAATTCCTCTGCTGATAATAGATAATCATTTAAAGCGGAAATTGCATATTAAACATCTGCAATCAAAAAACTATTTTTAAGTAAAGCAAAACATGTTTTGGACCATAAATCACCTCATCTCCTTTACTGTACATTAATTTGATGATATTTAAATTCCTTTTTAATTTACAGATTTAGTTCAGTTTGCAACAGTAGAGTTATGCTCTGAGCCAGATGGGATACATTACCAGATAAAATACAGGAGACGTTTGCAGACAGAGAGGCAGGTATAATCTAAGAGGTAATTTAGATCTAAAAACTTTAACAGCACAAACAACAGCAAGAAGCTTTTCTTTCCATACGTGCTGTACGGCTGTGGAATAGCTTATGTACAGAAGTGAAACAAAGTAGAAGCATGAAACTTTTAAACAAATGATATTTGAGCAATAAAGGTAAATAACAAGCCATGGATATTGTCTAAGGACTTTATCACTCACCAATAACTATCTAATTGTATTGATATGTTGAAATGATTGCTTAGAGACGGCAGCCTGTTAAATTGGGTGACATGTCATACAATTATTTATTTATTTTAGTTTAGGAAAGAAGACTGGTTAATTGACACTGACTAATGAAAAACGGAGAGGGGTGGGATTTTATCAGTGTTCCCATTCACCCCTAATTTGGACTTATTATCGGATTGAATTGTTTTATTGTATTTGTTTCCTGAGGCCTGTTTGACAGGGTATGTCCTGAAGCAGGCTTGGTTGTAATGTTCAAAATAAACTTCATTAATTCATTCATAAATCCACAGTTGTGCAGCAGACAGAAAAATAAGGAATTTAACTGGTGGCATTTTTAGATGTTCACAGTTATTTTGTTTTTAAATATTATTATTAATACAGGTTTGTCCTTTGATAGGAGGTGTTTCATTTACAAGAGAGAACTGTTAAGTCTAAAGGGATGTGTGGCAGAAAAAGATTTAGGAATATCTAATATTTTTAGTTGAATTGTGTTGCAAAGCCAAAAAAAACAACAACAAAAAAACAGACGAGCATATCTAATGCAGCATTGGCCATTTGATGTTCTTGTTTTACACACAGGGGCGGAGCTAGATGGGGGGCCATGGCCACCCCTGTGGCCACCCCTACCATTTTTCCCCCTTTAATACAGATGGTGGCAGCAGTAATACTCTCAAGTGAAATATTCAAAACATTTAAATTTTTTGTGGTTAATTATACACATCAATATACCAACATCAAATATGATAAGTACAAGATTCATGCTCTTTTCAGAGCTAGATTTTGTGTTATATGGGGTAAAGAGAGAATTATGTGTCTCTGCAAGTCATCTAGGAGTCTTCACTGAAATCAAAGATAAATAACAATTTTAATAAAATATAATAATCAATTTATGTAGATATTATTGCTTGTAAATATACATTTTATGCAGAATGTTTATTGATACAAGTAGCTAAGTAATGACAATGGAATAGATTTACACCCAAGTACTCAAAACTGAGTTTTATCCACTATAGCTTTTATGTAGAAATTACAGATGTAAAATAAATGCGTCTACTGTATTTGTTAGCAAAGGCTGTAGGAAAATATAGTTAGTCTTAATTTAGAAAATATGGATGTTTTGCTCATTAATTTCCTGTTGGAACAGTGTAGATTGACCGTGAGGTTCTGGTGCCTATCCACTTTCGGCCACCCTTCAGTGTACATTGGTTATTTCCTGTCCACCCTTATAAAAAATGTCTGGCTACGCCTCTGTTTAAACATCTCCTAAACCTGAGATATTAGCATCATCTGTAACTGGGCTAAGGAAAAAATGACTGTGTTCCATAGATCCTTTTTTAAGCTGCTTTATTTTGTTGTTACTTTTTTTATTTTTTTGGAAATGTTTCCAAATGAAACCCACATATGAAATGTTTCCCAGAGTGGGTGTGGATTTCAGTACTGATGTTATCTGCTAGTACTGCTGAATTTAGAGCACTTCATTTTTCTTTCTACAGACTAACTTTATAAAAGCCAGTTGAATCTTCCAACAGAAACTGGAACCTGCATTAAATAAAGTAGGCCAAAAAGGAAACGTACCTTTTGCTTGAAATGCATCATCTACAGTGCCCTCCACAATTATTGGCACCCCTGTTGAAGATGTGTTCAAGGACTTCAAAAAAGTTCTCTCTCTTTTTTTTTTTAAACAACAAAGAACCCAAATGCAAAAAAAGAGAAAAATCCAACCTTTTATTTAAGTACATTACTTTGGTGGTAAAAAAAATAAAATCATGCATTTAGAAAACAAAAAATGTGAAATGATGTGTTCTTTGTTGTTTAAAAGAAAAGGACAATTTTTTTAAAGTCCTCGACCACATCTTAAACAGGGGTGCCAATAATTGCGGAGGGCACTGTATGTCAAAACTCTACCCAACCGGTAGAGTTATTAGAGAGCATGGGATTAATTTCCACTGTTATGCTGATGATATGTTATGCTGTATCTGTCTATAAATCCAGATGAAGCTAACACATTACATAGATTACAGGCATGTCTTGAAGACATAAAAACCTGAATGACTCTTAACTTTCTGCTTCTGAATGCAGACCAAAACAGAAGTCATAGTCTTTGGACCAGATTCTTTGTAAAAGAAGCTGATCAGTCAGTCACTTCATTTGGATGGGATTAAATTGAGTTCAGATAATAAAGTAAAAAATCCTGGTGTTGTTTTTGGTCTCAGCAGATGGCCGCTCACACTGAGCCTGGTTCTACTGGAGATTTCTTGCTGTCAAAATGGAGTTTGTCCTCTCCACTGTCGCTACAACAAGCATGCTTAGTGTGAGGCATTGCATTCGAGCCAATGAGTCGATGCAATCAACTGGTTTTCCTTAGATAGAAAACTTTGAATCAACTTTGCTGTATGATCTGGTGAACTGTAAAGTGCCATGATATGACATGTGTTGTGAATTGGCACTATAGAAATAAACGGAATTGAACTATAATAATAAATTCACTTTATGAGTTGAATTGATGAGATAAACAACAATGTTTTGATACCATTTGCTGAGATGCACCTGTCTAAAGCCTTAAATGGATGTTACCTGACCCCATTATCTCAGTGTTGAATGAGAGTAGGGCGCCATCTAGTGGTAGATTCTGGAATCTTTCAAAGAGACGCTCGTAAAAATGTAGGAAGTTCCTCCTTATAAATGCTCTAGGTTAAAATTAACGACAGCAAATAGGACTTTAATTCACTGATTCATTATTACTGTGCTAAAATGAAAGCATCCTGTCAAAACGAGCCCATCTAACTCCTGGTCCACAATCACAAGCGGAAATAAACTGACAGGTTGTTTTGTTTTAGTTAAAAGCGCCTTTTTAAAGCTTTATTTTAGCAGGAATTTCAGTCCAAAGTTTGAACTAATCCATGTAAACATATGATGAAGTTACAGTTTCAGATTTGAACCCAAACACCCGCCTCTCTCTCTCCTAATCACCACTCACCCAGCAGCTGTCAATGAAAGCGGCCTGAACCCTCCATCACAGGAGGAAGGAAATCTGAATCTTCCTGTGACTTTGTTGAATGAATCGGACTAGATGTGTTATTTTCGAGGAAGCTGTAAGAAGCGTGGGCGTTTGTTGTCCGTGGATTATCATTGGGCGTGATCACGGCGGAAACAACACCGTCGCTGCGAGGGGTTGCAGGAACCAATGAAAAGCCGGCGTCGGCCTGCAGCGACCAATCAGGATGCAGCAAAGGGGAGGACGCTCTGCAGCAAGATTGGTGGAGACCTTGAGGCATAAAGTGGCTCTGCTGAGAAAAAAAACAAAACTGCTTTAAATACTCAGGAAGGACATTTCAGTGAGTCGAATTAGTTCATTTTAAATCTGCTCACTCCATCATCATCATCCACTGAGTTAAGATTAGTTTAATGTGCTTAAATACTTGCATCCTGATCACACTTTGCATTGTTCACCTGTTGCATCTATTCAATTTCAATTCAATTCAATTCAATTCAA